>NC_053488.1:17350034-17633418 GCF_015227805.2 Hirundo rustica | reverse complement strand
TGCTATATATTTCTCCTTCTTTTTTTCTGACTGAATATTTCTTGTTAAAGAGATGAGGAATCAACTTTTATGAGATAAGTTATACTGCAAAATGCATTAATTCAATGACAGAAGATATGCTTACAGGAGTTTATGCGTGTAGAACGTTACCATTTCCATTCTCAAAAAAAAAAAAAAATCAGATTTTTGAAAACAGAACTGAAAGAACCGACATGTGACTTGTTCTAGCCAGTAGGAAGAGTCTGGAAAAGATGGAGTTAAATTCAGTGTGTAAAACTGAGTTGTCTGAAAGTGGTGCTTATCACAGCTTGGCAGAGCTTGGTTGAATCAGGATTATGATGAGAGACACTCTGGAAGACCTGTGTCCTTTTGAGGAGAATTTTTTTTGCCACTATAACACTGATTAAGGAAAAATTACTTATTAACAGCAGTTACCAATAGTTACTTAAAAGTTACTACGTTACCCATGTTGTGTGATGCAGGCCCTATTGTGAGTACCACTACAGAAGTTTAAGGGAAATAGAAGTTTAATGGAAATAAAAGTTTAATGGAAGTAGTTTACAAGGAAGTAGTATGGAAAACAACTCACATGGAGAAGAATGAATTAAATTTTGCTGTTAGTATATTCTGTGGGGCAAGGTACATATCCTTTTCAGAACAGCTGAAATGTACAGCTTTATCCAATGTCCTGTGAGTGTGTCAGGGTGTGGGTTGAGTGGAGACCTCAGGATGAATCTGCGAAGGCTTCATTAGTTTGAGTTTGGCTAAACTAGAACATTTTTCTATGTTAATGATAAATTATGGGTATAAACTTGCTTTAAAGTAGAGAAGATCATGCTGAGACAGAATAGATATTAACAAGGTTTAGAAGTATCCTAAATATCTTGGAGACTTTTATTCCATAAGTGTAGTGGGTTTCTAACATGCAGCCAGTTCCATGCAGCTACTCAGGTTCATAAAAAACCCCACGCTTCCTACCATCTCTGAGTTCTAGTTGGGGTGTGCTTACTGATTTTCTCATCAGCTTCCTTGTCTCTCTGGATCCATTCATTCTGCTAAGTGACACAAGGGCAGGAACTGTTCCCATACCCTGTGCCAAATGGCAGGGTTCATGCTACACAGAACTGGCTCTGGGTCTCCTTTGTGTTCCATGGGGTGATTATACAGCTCTAATTTTTTTTTTTTTTTCCTTTTTCTTTCAGTTTAAGTTGTCTAAGAATAGAAAAAAAGGCTGTGTTCAAGGCTAGGGATTGAACATGTGAATGCCTATTGGGAATAGCCTGGGAATAACATGCTAATGCCTGCACCATATTCAGGCAGTATTTCAGAGGGTGCTAGCCAACACAGGCCAAAACTGTACCAGCAGCTAAGCTCCTCTCTTAAGTCTGTCATATTTAGAAACAGAAATATGGCTTTAGTGACTCATTTCTGCCCATTCCACTCCATATGGTGGAAAGGACTCTGCCCAACTTTCTGTCCCGCTCCTGTCAAGCACATTCAGGTGCTGTCCAAGAAAGGAGAGCATTGAATGACCCTTTTTTGGCCATCAAAAGCAGCTGTTATTTGACCTGCTTCTCCCAGGGGAATGCACAGAAAGTTATAGTAAATTGCAACCCTTACAAGGCTGAAGAAAAGACTGAAGAATATTACAGTAATGTGTCTGTCAGTGGCTGTCAGGCACTGTCCAGATGCAGCCACAGGCTCAGGAAGGCATTAAACTGCTGAAGACCAACAACTAGGACAGTGTACCTAGCAGCAGGTCAAGCTGTTCAAGTTCTTGCCAGGTATCTGTTACTGTTCCGTGTCAGAGACAGGATACTGGGCAAGAGGTTTTGTCTCTTGTCAGCATGACAGTTCTCATCAAGGAACCAGTGTAATGATTTGACCTTCAAGAGAGGAGGAGAAAGGGCAAAATACATTCATCATCTTGTCTATCATGTTTGGTATGGGTAGAAGAATGCCAAAGAGGTTCTCTATCTTGGGAAAGCTTGTCTCCTAATTTCACCTAACTAATACCAAAACTAAGTGTATTCTTATTATCAGACACATTATAAGGATTTTCATGTGTTTATAAACACTGGCCCATTAGGAAGAAAAAGGCTTTTAAATATATGAATGCTGTAACCTGAAAGCCTCCGTTAAAATACTATTTCTAGCTGTTTTGCATATAGATGACTCAGTTTCAGAAAATCATACCCTTTTCACAGACGATCCCTGCCCAAAGGCAAAACACATGAAAGAAATTACCTGTCATAATTTTTCATTTGTGTGTGCTCATGCATTGATTCTACGATATTAACTTGGTACTGGGGTGCAGCAAAATATGCATAAAATTATCTTTCAGCATTTAATAATGCATGCATTTATTTTTCTGCAGAAATAATTCATCTCTTTTCCACTTAATATATTTTAAAATATTGTCATTTAAAAAAAAAAAAAAAAAAAAAAGAGAGAGATCCACCCAAAGTGATAGATTATTATCAACTTACTATAATTTTGCCAGTACGGGCATGAGGCAATCTATACCAGAGCAAGCTGTGGTGTGGTGGTGTTTTTTTTTTTTTTTTTTTTTTTTTTTTAATTCCACCTGAGTAGTTGTAGCTTTTCAGCTGCATAACATTGGACTGTAGGTATCACAAGTAAAACCTGTGGCTGACATGGCCCATGAAGCTCATAATTACTATGGGAATTTAGCCCAATGCACAATTCACTTTGGAAAATGTCGGAGACTGGTCTTACTGCAAACTGTCTGAAAGAAGAAAGGAAGCACTCTAATGTTTAAGAAAATCAGCTGTTCACCACAAGACATCTCTAGACCTTGCAGGTGTCTTTTCTTTGCTATTGACAGATGAAGACATGCTAAGACATATGATGGGGAATATTTCCTTGAGAAACGGGGGTCTACACTTGGCACAGGGGAGCAGAAACTGGCTGCAGCTTGTCAGTATGCCTCTGGAAAGGCTCTTTTATTTCAAAGAACATACTATGAGGTACAGATAAATTGTCCCTTCTCGCCTTGACTATAGCACTGCAGAATGATCATTACCCTGCTCAGGGCCACATGTGCAGACTGCTTTGATTAGAGCAAAAAAATCAAAACAGCCAGCTGCATCTTGTATGTGGAACAGGAGAGAGGCTATTGTGCTAAGCTCATTTCTGTGAGAATCTATTTTATAAAACACATGTGTTTTTCTGTAACTGGGGACAGAAAACAGAGTATGCTTGTGATGAGACTGGATAGCAGAGTATATCAGAGTACACCAAAAATTGAAGAAATTGTTGCTAGCTTTTAAAAAATATTTTGGCAAGGTCTTCTGCATTTTTTAGAATGCACTCTTTTACCAAAGGCATCTTAAAATGGTTTTGTGCATTTCAAAAGTCTGGAAGCAAAGGTTGCTGTTCTTTTTATTTACTTTTTCTCCTTCTCTCCTTTCTCTGATTAACACTGTCGTAGAGGTTCTTTATGATTTAGAACTACCAGCTGTAAAAAAAGATAAAAGGAACTGCCTTAACATTTTCCTTTAACTTTTCACCTAAAATTCTTAATAGGGCTAGTGTTTAGGTTAGGGAGGAACAAAAAGCAAAGGCTGTAACCGCAAAGAGTATAGGCAGGTATTTGCCAGATATCATGCCTAACAATCTCCAACACCTTCCTTGCTCTTGTCCCCTGATTATCTTAACCAGAGGTCTCCAAGTGTGCCAGCTATTTACTTCCCTGAGAAGGTATGCAGGAGAGAGCCAACAGATAACGCAGTACATGTCACTTATCAGCCCAAAACAAGAACAACATTTCTAAATACTTTGTTATTAATAACTTTGAGTTACCTGGCTCTTATAAGAAATGCAAAGGTCATACCACGTTCAAACCTGACTTTTTATCAGAGCAGGATATAATTTTCAAGTTAAAAGTTGTCAATGTTTCTAAGAATTGTTTCAACTGATTTACCATCGTCCTTTTTCCATGAAATAAAGATCTTAAATGACCATAAGCAAGAGAGCTGGAAATAAAAACATTGTTTCATTTATGTTATCATACATCTTCTTTTTCTTTTGCTAAAAGTTTACCACTTAAAGGAGCATTGCTACAACATTCTGGTTTGTTCCTAGTTTTGGCAAAATACCATCTCCATTCCTGAAAGTAAAATAAGGAGAAAACAGATTGCAATCAGATTTAAAAATTTATTTCAAAACGCTTAAGTTTTATACTAAGTCTTGCAATATGATAATGGGACAATCTGAGAATGTTAGATCTTGTGTTGCTTGCATAAAAATCTATCCAGCTTTGGCCAAATCACAAACTAATAGAAATACCATTTATAGGAAAATTAGGAACACTTGAGCTAAGTGTGAACACAATGCACTGCCATGCGAATATGGTTATTTGGGTCCCAGTCCAGTGTCTCTGAGTTACTGCATCGTATTTTCACCCTTTATGGCTGATTAAATTTCTGCACAATCTAAGTAAAGCAAGCAAGCACCATCTGGTTTTACGCGTTCAAGCATTTCCCCTAACTGGAGCTGGCAGACAGCCTTAGTCTTAAGCAGAAAGTCACACCATTGATCTAAAAAGTTTCATAAACATGAATCATCAGATAAGAAGGGAAATAGATTGTGCAGGAATAGACTGCAGTGAACAGCTAAGAGACCACTAAAACACTAAGTAGTGATAAGCAAGCTGCCAGTTCTGTACTCCTGTTATGTTACTTTACTAGAGAATTACTAGAGCTCTTTGCTTCCCTGATTGCTCTGCTCCTTGTGAATCTCTGCACATTTTTACCAGCTGCTCTTGGTTGGCTTAGACCAGCTGTGATTATAGTAGTTGTATGTTTGTTTTTTATATACAGTCCTGAGAATCAGGAAAAAACTTACAAACTGCAGTTAATGAACAGTTGTTAATGTTTTACGAGGTTTCTTCTTAGCAGCTTCTCTGCTTTAAATCTATTGGCAATAATAGCAAAACTCAAAAGATGCAAACATAAGAAAGAGAACAAAAGAGTAAGATGTTTTTGTTGCATGAGTATTAAAGTTGCAAAACTCTACCATAATTCTTCTCAAATATGGGAGGCTGAAAAAAGGTTGAAAGAGGAAAAAACCCCATTATTCTGTTCAAAATGTTCAATGCAATTCTCTAAAATCACACAGCCCTAAAGATTAGGAGAGGTCCTTCATAAATAGGTACTAAAATACACGGCCTTGTGTGTAATTTCATTATGTAGAGATACCACAAAAATTACTCAAATTACTGCCAGAATAAAGCATGAGTCCATCTAGGTCATCTCTCTGCCTATCCGCAGTATCCATGTCACTTGGTGATTCTTGTCTAGTTCTTATTTAGTTTGATGAGGATGAGGATTCAGCACTATCTTAGGCAACTTAAGCCAGAGACATTACCTAATGCCTCTACCACATTATCTCTGTTGTTGTAACTCGTACCCACTACTTCCTGTCTTCTCTGCAAACTTGTATTCCTTTCCCTTTTCCTGCAAATTTGAAGCTGTACCACTCCAGACTAAACAACTGCCTTTTCTTCTGTCTTTCCAAACAGGTCATGTTTTAGACATTTTGACCTGTAACCTTACTGCCGTACTAATCACTCAAGGACATTATTCCCTGAAATGATGCAACTCAGATATACCAAGGTTAGGCAGGCTGCCCAGTTGAGGCAACAAATCATTAGGTTAAAACCATGCTCCTGTGTTGCTGATTCCTCATCCTCAGCCTGCCAGTTTTTCTTAATGATCTGTTGGATGTCATAATAAACTTCTTAATCCTCTTCCCAATACATCTGAGCAGCACACAGAGGAGCCAAACCACACACACCTCCTACTGGGAATTCCCGTGCCCCTTTGTACAGACCTCTAACAGCATTCAGAGTTATAGTTGAAGCCCTTTGTAGGCTTTACAGGTGCCTGACCTCATACGCTATTTGTGCAAAATCACTCAGCAGCACTCAGGTGGAAAGCTTGATCAAAGGACCTGGGTTTTTTAATAATTTCTCCCTGGCATCTTTCCAGCTCTCTAGGAGAGGAGTTCAACCTCCCTGTTGTGGTCTGACAAGTACAGCAGCTTTTTCTGAAATCCTTGGTTTTTTTCCATACTAGCACACTGACCTTTTCTTTACGGAGAGAGATCAGAGCCGACCACTGCTAGGAGTGTTAGGTAGTTCTAGCCAGGCATGCAATGAGTTCCAATGGGTTGAAGAAGAGTAAGAGAAACACACAGATTTATGAGGATGAAACACAGGTAGTGCTGCATTATAGCAAAAGTAATGGCTTTGTGGAGGATGCTGAGTTTAGCCTTTTGGCTGGTCTAATGGAGTAAATTGGTAGAAACTATGTGTACAAATTAGAACCAGGACACAGACATGTATGGGCTTTACATTTCAAACACCACCTTCTGATTAATGTATTTAATCTGTCTGTGTATCCAGAAAATGGGGAAGCTGCTCCTGACTGCAGTTGTGGATGGCTTTGAGATCACTTTAAGGTAGGTTGAAAGGATTTTCATCTCTCTTGCACAGGTGAGAACTTACTTGTACACTTCCATGGTCCAGTATATATCTGCTATACAAAGCCTAATAAAACTGCTCCAAGACAGTTTATTTTCCTTACAACTCAGTTGCACTGGAATATTTTCTAGAGGAAAGCCAGGCCAAAGGAAAGAAAACATGTTATTAAACATTAAAACAGTGTTTGCTTTCACTCACAGTGGCTGGAACAATTCTTTCCCAGGAGACTTTCCCACAAGATCTGTTCTCTCTTAAAATGCTTGCTTACTCATTACTTTCACTTCCTTTGTCTTGGAATTTCTAAGCAAATTATTACTTCAAGGTTTTCAGAAAATACTTTTCTTTTTCTAAAGGTGATGTTAATTGGACTCTCTGACTTGGTTTCCTGTTAGTCCATATGCAGAACAAACTTGTATAAAATTCTAGTTATCCTAAAAGCAAATGAGGATGTTCCTATAGGGTGACTACAACACATTAAACCTACTAACTCTATTTTGTAATGTTTCTGCACAGTAGAAAATACCCATGGTTTTATGGGTGGTTTGGATTTTCTCCTAAAAGAGAAATCTGGATTTTCCCAGAACAAAGAAAAAGATATTGCAAAGCTCTAGATGTATTGCAAGCAAACCTTGTCCTAGCTTTTCTATGTGACAGCTCTGATAATCTTTCTTGAGAGCCATTCTGAATGTCTGGGATGCCTGAAGCCTCGTGCCTTTGGAGGGAGGAATATGCTAATCAAATTGAAGCAATTTTGAAAAACTGTTTCATTCTCTGAAATGTTTGGAGATTTCTGAAGATGTTTAAGGGCAAGGAAGAATTTGCTGGGAGATACTGGTGTTCTAAGCATGCTCTGATTCTCTTGGTTATGGTCAAAAGTGCTAAACTTAATGTTCAAGTGGGGACAAGACATTGTTGCTGAAGTACTTTCCATTTGGGAAGAAAAGTAGGAGTCAGAAATGGATCAGGAACAAAGCAGAGTTGAAAACTAGTGCTAGAAACTGTTGGAATCTAATGTACATATTTACTTCTAAAATAGTAATAGATAATTAACTAATAATAATAATAACACATGGAAAAAAATCAGGGTTAGCTTTTATTTTCACCATTTAGCTTGATGCTGTCTTACTTCTCACACTCTATAGGAAAAGGATCTTTGAGTGTCTGAGAGTCAACCCTTTTGTCTTTACCTCTCATGTAGAAAGAAACTAAAAATACAGCTTATGAAAAACATGGGGATAAGGAAGTGAAACCTGTGTTAGTAGCTGATAGGCCTTGGAGGAACCATGAAGTACTATCTCTTGACAAGTGTTGTCAGAAGCCTTCAACTGCTCCTAGGCATTCTCTGGCACACAGAGAAGCCTGTAGGGATAAAAGATATGCAGGTGCCTACATGAAATGTAGGAGGACATGGATCTAATTATACCTCTTCCCTGAATCTGTATGCAGGCTAGCATTCCTTTTATTAGCTGGTCTGTGTTTTCACTCCTATTCCTCTGCTAGGATGCAAAGCAAAATTCAAGGGAAGACAGAAAAGTCTCTGATTGTGTGTCTGCCTGGAGTGAGGCATTATAAGCTCCAAACTTTTCTAAAAAGAAGACAATCCCTTAAATAAAGCCATCTTGCATCCAACAAGGAGGAGCTCTGATTCCTCCATGCGACCAGTATTCTGGGGTGAGCCAGTTAATATTAGAGTAGTAAGAAAAAGGAGGGGATACCTGTAGTTCAGTGTGCTGCAACAATACTTGGAGAATTTCTGGTTGCCTAGAGCCAAAAAGTGCTCCAAGAGATACATATCATTATTTGATGTTTCTGCCAACCTCTTACACTTTTCGAAGGCAGTGTATATAGGCTTGCATTAGTTCTGCTCTAACATGGGATCAGGGCTGTCATCCTGGAATGGAGCGCTCAAAAGTACTTAAGATTTGTCTAATTATACTTCAGATGTTTGAAAGATGGAAGTGGTATTTATCTCTAAATTTTGCATTATGAAACTACTGTTTGGGAAATTAAAAGCCTTCCTTCTCTCATCAAACATTTACAGAGAAGTTCAGGCAGTGTCATTTTACTATATCAAGAGCAGCATTACTGTTAGTCATGGCAGTGGAAAACAGATTCTTAAAATCTGGAAAACAGACACAGAATTGGTGCTTAGCCCAGCAGCTAAAGTCATAAGCTGAAATCTTAGGGGTTTTGGAAGGTAAACTGCATGGCAAACTCTTGGTGTTGAACCAATTCAGATCACACAGTCATAGAAACAGAGGATCATAGAATGGCCTGGGTTGCAAGGAACCTTAAAGAACATCTTCCTTCAACCTTTCTGGCATGGGAAGGGAACCTTCCACTAGACTAGATTATTTAGAGCCCCATCCACCCTGGTCTTGAGTACCTCCAGTGCTCTAAGGTCCACAGCATTTCTTGGCAACTATTCCAGTTCCTCACCATGCTCACATTAAAGGATTTCTTCCTAATATCTAATGTAAACCTACCCTCCTTCAGTTTAAAACCATTGACCCTTGTCCTGTCATTACACTCCCTTGCAAAAAGTCCCTCTCTAGCTCTCTCATGACCCCTTTGGTATGGGTGGTTAGGTATTGGAAGGTGCTGTAAGGTCTCCTGTGAGCCTTTGCTTCTCCAGGATGAATTACCCCAATGGTCTCTGTCTTTCCTCATAAGAGAGGTGCTTCAGCCCCCTGATCATCTTTGTTGCCTCCTTTGGACTTGCTCTGGCAGGTCCATGGCCTTTGGAGTAGCTGTGGACCCCAACGCTGGATGCAGTGCTCCAGGTGGGTCCCACCAGAGCAGAGTAAACCAACAGAATCACCTCCCTTATCCTGCTGGCCACGCTGCTCTGGATGTACTCCAGGATAAAACTGGCTTTCTGGACTGCCAGCTCATGTGGTTGAATCATATCCAGGTTTTTGTCCACAAACACCCACTGATCTTTCTCTCCAGAGCCAATCTCAATCCATTCTCCACCCAGACTGTATTTCTGCTCGGGATTGTGCCAACCCAGGTGCAGGACCTGGCAACTGGTTGTGTTTAACAGATCCACCTCTCGAGACTGGCCGTGTCCCTTTGGAAAGAATCCCTCCCCTCCAGTGTAGTGACCACACCCCACAGCTCAGTGTCATCACTAAACTTGCTGAGCGTGCCCTCAATCTCACTGTCCATGTCACTGGCAAACATGCTAACTAGTGTCCCAACACTGATCCATGGGGGATACCACCAGTCTCCACTTTGAGCTGTTGATTGCAACTCTGAGTGTTACCATACAGCTAGATTTTTAACCAAGTGGCCTATCCATCAGATCCATGTCTCTCTCTCCAGAGACAGTGATGTTGTGCCAGACAGTGTCAAATGCTTTGCACAAGTCCAGGTAGAGGATATCTCTTACCCTGCCCTCACCCACCACTGCTGCAAGCCAATCATAGAACATGACCAAATTTGTTGGGCACATTTTGCACTTACTGAAGCCATGTTAACGTGGTGACTGGCTGTCAACAATCACCTCTTCATTTTCCATGTGCCTTAGCACAGTTTCAGGAGAATCTCCTCCATGATCTTATGGACCACTGAGGTGAGACTCACCGACCTGTAGTTCCCTGGGTGTTATGTGTTTCCCTTTCTATAAATAAGGCATTATCCAATCAGTGGGTGTTTGACTGGACTGCCACAACTTCTCAAATGTGATGGTTAATGCCTTAGTAACTTCCTCAGGACTCATCGATGTATGTCGTCATGGAGTTGTTCCTTAGATGTTCATGAACCCTGTCATGTCCTACAACAGGCATTTCTTCATTCTCCCAATACTTGCTTGAGGATGGCAATCATGATCGTGAATATGTGGTTTTCTTCTTGGCAGAATATCACAAGTATGGAGTCTATCTTGAGAAACGTGTGGGAAGACAGAAAGCATTTCTAAGACACCACCCCAAAAGAAAAGAAAAGGCACAGTTCAGATCTAGAACAACATTAAATATACCCCCCCAACATTTTTTTTTTTTTTTTTTTTTTTAATCTTCAGTGATTGATATAGCTAGGCTGGTACAGCACTCTGCAGTTCTGTTCAGGAAAAGTCAGACTTCACAAGTAATTCACATGGATATTCCTTCAATGTGCTTAAAAGAGCTGTGGAACTATTGAGAGCCTACAAAAAATCCCATGTGTGTATCAAGTAGTAGCTCAATCCACAAAAATATCCCACTGAAGCAAATGGGACAAAATTTTGTGATACTGTAACATCCTTGCTGATGACATAAAGACCTCCCATTTATCACCGATGGCTATGGATTGTATAAACTTGGAGGCAGTAGAAAGACAATTATCTTCAAAGGTCCTCAAATCTCAAAATATCACCCAGAGATTTCAAGGAAACTTTTGATCCTATGTTTAAAGCCTGAACTCCACATTCCCTAACCAGATGGGGAAATAAATTATATTCCTGCATTGAATTACTCCCTTCAAAGTCAGTCATGATTAGCTCAGGAACAGCTGAGGGATTTCAGCAAATTCCATAGCTAAAACCCTCCCTTCCCTTCTCTCTCTGGTCTTCTTGGGAATATCTAGTTAACTCCCCAACATTTAACAGCTTGGGTTTTGGATTTGTTTTTTTTGGTTTTTATTTGAAGGCTACTGTATAATGCTTATCCTCAAATGCTCAATCAGTCCTGAGACAGAACAATAGTGTGATTTTACACTGAAAGCTTAAATTGAAATATTATCCCCTTGTGAAAGCCCAGTCTAAAGCATAAACCACTAGCTGGCTGTGCCCAAAAGACTGTATCACATTTGCTCTCATTCACAAATTTTAGACTGTTGACACTAGCTCAATCCTCAAGCAGAGCAGCCACAGACTTGAACAAAAGACCAAGAAAAGGATAATTTTCTTCAACACTTAATAAATTTGACACAATTAAAGAGGATTCATGTGTTTGTGAACACGAAATCTTTTGCTTCCAGAGGCCAAAGCTAAATGACGAAGCATAATAATGGCAAAAGTAAGATGCTACTCACTATTACTTCCAGCCTAGCTTTGGTACTAGAACAAAGCTATTGTACCTTCTAGATCATATTCCCTTGTTCTGCTTTGCATATTATGCCCTATTCAATACTCTCCAATTCAAAATATACCATCTTCAGAGAATATAAGCAGGATTAGCTATTTTACATAGCATGGCTTCACTGCATATGGGCTGAGCTTCTGAAGAGCGGAAGTGTTGCTGGTTTACTGACATTTAAGTAACACCCTCTGAAAGTGATGGATGTCCTATTTACAGAGTAGATAATAACTAAGATCCAGTGTCAGGGACCCCACCAACCTTAGGCAAAAACACAGTTTGAGATCCCCTTGTTCTACCCCAGTTCTTTGCTGTATATGTATGGTACATGCACACTGCTCCCAGGTCGTGGAGAGTCCCTAAAACAGTCTTTTCTCAAAATATAATTTTTTTCCCTTTCTCAGGGAAACCACTGGAAGTTTTACCGTCTTTCCCCAACATCAGTTGTAGAGAGATCTGCTCCTGTTATGGGGAAGTGCTTATCTCTGTTAAGATCCTGCCAGGATTTTAACTTTGCCAACCCATCCCATTTCATCCCACCCCATCCTATCCCATCCTGTCTCACCCTGTCCTGTCCCATTCTGGCTCATGCATTTCTTCCACTAGCTCCCTTTTCACTGTGCACAGTTTGTAGTTCGCCACTATGGGAAAGCTTTTCAAGGGAGAAGAAATCACCCATGGCTATGTTCTTATTTTACTGCTGAAAAATGATGTTTAATTGCCAGCAATGCATAACTAATGCAGCTATAAAAAACAACACTGGATTCTGTTTTCCCTCATATATCATTGATAAAGCTGTCAGCTAAAGCTTTTCTTTTTTTACTTTTGTCCCTAGAGATCATGACTGACCTAAAAGGAACTTAGTTGGCTTTTAGAAATACTGGTATGTTTGAAGTCATGATGAAGGACAGATGGATTTAAAATCCCGCAGAGCTCTTTTTAGAAAGAGTTTTCTAATGACAGCTGGATTTTAGCCAAGCTATTGTCTCTGTTTCTGAATGTTGACAGCAGCAACACTTAGCAAGTACCTATATCTGGTCAGATGACAATCTCAAGAATAAATCCAAATAAATTGTTCCAGCATTAAAAAAAAAAAAAAAAAAAAAAGCAAAAGCTGTATTAGAAGGAAAATGTTCAGGGAAAAGGGAATGGGCTTAGGATGTAAACACAAATTATTCTATAAAGAAGTGTTCTTGTAAAGAAATGTTACAAGAGAAGATGAGATTATGTTTTAAATCTCCTTTTTCAACAGTTATTGACAGACATTTGAATACTGCCTACTGCCTTCGAAAGCAAGCAGCCAGATTTGGCTTTTCGGTCACTCAATATTAAAATTCTTATTTTTATATTTATTTTTGAAATCACAAGCATTCTTAATCTCTTCAAATTTGGATGGCTCCTTCTTTGGGGCTGTTTTCTCTCCTCTTACCACCGCTGAGTACCCTCCTGCTTCCAATCACCATACATTTTTCAGCCCTCCTCTCCTCTCTATGCTTTCTTACTAGAATGCAAAGAATAAATCTCACTTGCTGTCAACTCCAATTTCAATTAAGCCACAACTTGACTTTTTTCTTTGAACAATTTTCTCGTATTTATTTTTCTTCAATTCGGACTTTTTCCAAAGACTGGCTCATAAAAAAGCACTAGATAGGATTAAGACGTATTAAGATCTGTGCTGCTGACGCTAAGTTTCTTTGACTATTTGTCCTCTGCTTGAGCCTTGTGCATTACTCTTGAAGTGTGCTGGTTCCTTGAAATCAGTTCAAACTGAGAGATTCAGGAGCACTATCAGAGTGACTGTGAAACCTCTTTTGTCAGAATACTTGTACAAACTCTATTTTCACAGAACTGTTATATGCTCTGAGTGTTGCAATAGATTTTTCAAAAACCTTTGAAAACCTTTGAACCTCTTTGTTCTCTCTTTGGGAGATCAGAATAATTTTGCAGTTCCAGAGAAATTTGGAAGCCATTTAAAAGTGTGCCCACAATTTTTTTTCCCTGATTAAGTTGATAAGTAGGGAAGGCCACCTCCTTCACCCAACATCTTGAGAAAAAACAGAACTATGGCACAGTCTGAGCAGCTCCAGTTAAAGTAAATTGAATGGTGCTCCTTGTGTCAAGAGTGAATTGGCAAGGCTACAGCAAAGTAGCTCCATCAACGAGTTTATCCTTGTGATACAGTTAAGCTGCTGGAATGTGCATTTCTGCTATGTTGCCAAAACAAATTAACCTTTGGTATAAAAGTCATTATTCTATTACTGCAAGAGACTTAAACATTCAAAGCTAATGACAACATTCCTTTCCGAGTAAACCTGTCTTACTACACAAGAGAGGGAACTTGACTGTTGGTCAGAGAAGAGGCCCAGGAAAAGGTAAGGTGTGAGAACTTCTGATCAATCAATACCTTTCCTTGTAAACTGTACTAAATAATTTGATCTCTTTTCCAGTAACTTCAACACCTAAAAAACAAATGGCTAAATTTTGACATTTAGAACATTTCCTTATCATAGTTACCAAATGTAGCAAAAGTTCTCAGGTATAAATAGAGAATTAACTTGTAAATTTTAATAATTAGCTTGAGTCTATTTATCAGGACAAAATAAAGATTTCTCACGCTGTGAACATGAGTCTTCAGATGGCCAGTGAAGGAATGGTGACAAAATAGAATTTCCAGACATATTCATCAGCTGGAAACAAAATGTCAGATGTTGCCTCAAAACCTACCATGAATGCTTTTCAAACATGGCATCAATGTTATTTTCCAAGAAACATGCCACACAGACATAAATATAGAGATTTTGTGGGTAAGGACTATGTTACAAAAAATATGTTATCTACAGAAATTAAACTATGAGGAGAAAGCAACTTGCTCAGGATCACGTAAGAAAGACAAGCCGTATCTCCTAATCAGAGTGGAGGCAAATCCAAAACCAGTCAGTCCTTCCACACAACACTGGTTACTACCTCTGTCCCTAAGAAAACAAAGGCAGTGAGAAGGAAATCAAAAATACCAGCAAAAAGATGATGTGAATTAGACCATATTTGCTTATTTAAATAGCAGAAAGGTATTGTGCATACTAATCATTGTTCAAAATGTGTTAATAGATACATTAAAATATAATTACTTGATTAATTAACAGCATCATTACAGCACAGATAGTTTCATGCTGCACACTAAGTTGCATTATTTTTTTTTTTTAATCTATTGTATGTATATATTTATTATGACCTGGGGAAATGGAAAGTTTCAATAATGCAGACTACCAAAGAAAGCTTATATCTATATGACCAAACTCCCCCAAAAGTGTGAAAGAAGTGCTTTTACGATATTACGATACAAAGAACCCTCATGTTTCTGAGAAAAACAGATAGAAAGATTTTGTGTATTTTTATGCCAGGATGTGGCAGTTACATGGCTCTACATACATTGCTGGTCTTACATGTTGTACAGGAATAATCTCCCTAATTAGTCTTCCTAATACTCTAAAATTAGAACTAAACTTCAAATCCATTTTTTTTTAACAGAAAGCATTCTAAAAAACAAATGCTATCAATATAATTTAGAAATTAGCCTACATTTTGGCTTCTTCAATAAATGAGAAATTTCATATGCTCCTTCCATTTCTTTCAAGAAAAAAAAAAAAAGGCGGGGGTGGGGGAGAGAAAAAGAAAGAAAACAAAATTCTTGGTGCTGGTATATTTCCAGTTCACTCATTAAAGTCCTATTTACTAGTCGTGAGTCTCCTACTTGACTGCCTGCATGCTGCCCTTCAGGAGTGCCCACTTATGACTGGCTTATGAGTACCAGTGTTAAAACAGGAAATTAACTCCTGATAGTGTAGTGTCTAAGGCCCAAAAGACTCTACTTTTTCTATAAAAATGTCAGACCTACTTTTTAAAACAGATTTTAAGTGGTTCATAACATCATAAATCTTTTCTACTGATGGCAAGTGGGGTGAGTGGCTAGCAGAAGGATTTTGTGAGTAATTAAACAAGAGCAGATCACAGGCATGTCAGCTAAGGTTTATGGACTTGAGAGTCACTGTTTTAAAGACAGCGTGTGGTTACGATCAGGGGCACTTCAAAACACAGGCTGCATTTCTTGAATTGAGGCATTGACTCAGGCTGAAAAACCCTCCATTCTTAGCTTAGTCTCGGAAGAGACGGCAAAGGTGTAATCTCACAATAGTTTATGCAAGAAATCCTGCATCTTTGTGACTGCACAACATGCTTAGAAAGAAAAGCAAGATCAGTAATTAAAAAGCTGCCATCAGAACAGGGCTGTGAGAGTAGTTTGCATTATTTTGCCCCACTGCAATTTTAGATCTGACACACTAGCTCTAACCATTACATCCACTTCTCCTGTGAGTACTCTAGAAAGTTCCAGGTACTACAACGAAGAGAAGTAGTCTTTACAAAACCCAGTATTTTCAAAGCCATTTTCCGAGCATAAAGATGGGACCATTTAATCACAGGACAAAACTGGGTCTACCCCACATACAACTTTGAGAACTTAAGCAGCCTCTCTCTGTTCCACCCTAATTATCCTCTGAAGCAACATGATCCGAGAATGTAAAGAGAGGCTGCAACCATTTCTAGTGCTCAAGATAGACGTGCCTTTCATTTCTGCATGTGGGCCTTCTACTTCTGGCTTTCCCATCTGCCTGTGACTAGAGCCTATAATGAAAAATTGTGGAAAAATTCTGCCTAGTGCTGCTCTGTGTATGAAACTGCAATTTCATGCGTACAAATGCTTTTTCTCACAAAGCTGAAATTCTAAATTTGTGTGGATGCTGAACTAGGTCATCAAAGATCCTCTGTGAAAGTCCAAAGTTTAAGAGTTAGTGAGGAAATCTTATTTCAGAGGACAAGGGATTAATTACTATCTGATCTTTATTCTTGTGTGACTGCACTGCATTATATTTTTCTTACAGAAAAATTATAAGCTGCACCATCACTATTGCACTGAAGTAAAGACCTGGGTACAACTGCCAGACATCTTGGTCAAATACACAGGAATCCTGCTGAGACTGGACAAATTTTGATGAGTCTGCAGTGTACACAGATGTCATGCAAAATCTCTGACTTTTGGCAGCACTGATCTTCTCTCTTAATGCTTTCAGTTGAGAATCAGTCATATCCTGTAGCATTCTCTACTCACACATGCACACACTGATAAAGATGAGATGTGACATTTGAACTGGGGACTTTTACTGCAGATGAAAAATTCAATCATTTCTGGCAGGTCTTACCATTCTAATTTCTCAGAAGACTTGCAGGTGACCCATTAAACTTCCTTCAACTCTTGTCTAGGAAATAAACTGATCCAATGTTTCCTGCTTAAGCCTGTGATTCTTAAATGCTTGCAGTGCTGATTTTTGCAGACAGAGCTGTGGTTATTAAAGTTCAAACTGATGTTTTGATTCACACAGTCAAGATGCTCTCGGTATAGGTTTGTATTTTCTCGTGAAGAAAGGTGATCATATCTATAATATAACTTTGATTCCCTGTTGCCAAATTTACTATGTCTCAAAGCACAATATGGCCATTGGAAGACTCTGCTTTCCTTTTCACTGCATCTCTGTGTTTATGTTCTACAAAGAAAAAAAGAAAATGTTTCTTTCAGTGTGGCATCTCTAATCTCATATAGTACAATCAAGCTATTGTTGGTAAGGTTTGACAGTGGGCTTTTTTTTTTTTTTTTTTTTTTTGGTGCTTGAGATTATAATTCCAGACAGAAGCTGGCTTCCCTGTGCTTTATAGTGTTCCAAAAATCTTATGTAAGATGCAAACACGGCTGCCTTGTTTCAGTGGTGCTTCTTGAAAGTCTTTCTGGTCCAATCTTCCAGTAGCACCTAATACATTTGGTAAGCACTGAAAAGGGCAGAGATATGAAGAATAGGAAAAAAGAAACCAAGTACTGTGGAAGCTAAAAATCTGTATTTAACAGAAGAACTGAATCTATGTGACAAATGATATAAAGGAAATTCTTCATTGCTCACATGCTAAAGCAGCAACTCCAAGTAACTGAAACATAAAACCACCCTGTAACCAGTAGGAATTGTGGACAAAAGATCAATGACTCTGGAATTACTGAAATCTTGAATAATACACATATGGATCATTTTACTAATGTAATCCCCTAGAAGGCAGTGAAGGTCCATAAGGAGTGCTCATCTAGACAATTATAATGAAATATTTTGTAAACTTTCAATTTAGTAAAGAACTGTTATAATGGTTAGGTATACATCCTGTGTTACAAGATAGCTGCTGAATGCTTTCTGTAGATGCTGAGAAATAGTTTTTATAATTTCAAAAAAGACTACATCAAACTGCTTTCACCAGTTTCCAAGACTGCATGCTACCCTCATTTTCAGAAGGTATTTTAATGTGAAAATAAATGTAAAATTTTTGGATGACACAAAATTAGGGGTGTGGCAAGTGAAAATAAAGGTAAGCAGAGAACAGCCTCAAATCACTTGGATGAGCTGAACTTCTTCATACTAGAAACTTATATGGGTTTAGATTAACAAAAGGAGGCAAAAGTGTCCTACAAGTTTGAAGAGGACATGGGGCCAAGTGGACAAGAAACTCACCAGAGATGTCAGTGATACAGTGAGAGAACAGTTAAGAAAGAGAAAGAATCCAAACAGAGAGAAGTAGTAGTAGTACTACTTCTACATGTAAAATTATGAGATCAGTGTCAAATAATGAGATTCTACAGTCTACATTTTTCAGGAGATTTTGAGGAACTGTCAGAAAGGTGTCTCAAAAAGGTCTTTGGTGATGGAAAAACCATATACTGATGGAGCTATTATACCATCACAGGACCATTCAAAGGATCCACTCACCTTTTGCTCCCAAAGGATTTGGTAGGCCTGAGTACCATGGTAGTAATAACAACCTAATGGTTCACTCACACTCTGCTAACCTGAGGACAAGATCTTTTTGTATCCTTACATTGTGAGTCGTGGTTGTGACAGGTGAAGAAAATTATAGCAAAAATAAAAATCATATATCTGTGAAGCTCAGATCACATAAAGTTGTGGAATTTAAGAGTTTTTAACCCATTAGGTCATGCGTACTTTGAAGTCTGAATCTAATCCAGAAGATCAAAAACATTCTGAATATAATGCATCTCCTTTCATTTGTTAGTTCCAATACCGTAGATGTTGTTCTCACTGTTCACTGGTCTTTTAACATCTTTGTTTTCTCCTGTCTCTCATCCATGGTTTCCTCCTTACCCAACATTCACACAACTACACTCCATTTTCAATGCTACAATGCGACATCCACCATGAAGTAAGCCACTTGGCAAATACCATGGTGTCTCTCAAGGCATTTTATTACTGCACATTACCACAAAGAAAACGTGCAGCTCTGGGCAACCACAACAGAGTTATCATGATCCTTTGATCTCTTCCCATGAGTCAAAGTTAACCAAACTCAGTGCAACCACAGAGTCTTCAAAGTATGTCTAAAGATTCACTAGATGCTCAAAGGATTAATAATGCAAACTAACTGCACAAGAAAGAAATAACTTACCTCTCACCATTCATTTTCTCTGCCCACATAGGATGTTCTGTGTTACTACAAGGTGACATTTGGTGAGGTCAAAAAAGGAAAAACTGGCACCATCAAGCTGTGATTCATGTAGTCTCATGTCAGATTTATGCAACCTTCAGAAAACTTTCTGGGTGAACGGAATTGGTGAGAAAGAGGATGAGATGGAATTATGGTCAGAAATAGTAGATAGCACAAATTTGCTGAAGGAATACTTTCCACTTATGTGGACTAATTAAATGAAATTTTTATTTTTTTATTCTTGGATAATGACTCAAAAGCATGAGTAAACATATGAAACCTATCACTTGAAAAGTTGTAAAAAGGAATTTACATGAATTTGAGGGGAATTCTTAGTTTCTTCTCTGTGACTGCTAAGAATAAGAGAAAAATTTTAAACACATAAAGTTTTAAGCTAGTAACTAGCAGAATATCCTGTGTCTGGGGCAGAAGAGAGAAGTTGACAGTGAAGCAGTGGATGAGTAATGATACACAAAGGATTGCTCCAGTTGATCAGAAAATGACACAGAGTACCAAAGTAGAGAATGATGTTGAGGGGAAGTGAAAAAACGACATGATACACGATTGTGTCATCAGTAAGCCTTGGTGTTTCAATGGCATCCATGGGGTTTAAAATGTAAGTTTTGAGTTATAAACCACGGTAGGAAACTCTCAGAAACAGTAAATTCCCTGGCATAATCTTGATTCTGCCATGTACCATAGAATATGAAGAACAATTCCTAGCACAGATACACAATGAAATAAGGCCCATTTACCCAATCTGTAAAAAAAAGCTTGCTGTGTGGCCTGTTTAGCAGAAGATGCCCAGACATTATAATAATTTATCTTTTTATTGATATTTACTTCCCCATATTACTCATAATTTTTTCCAATCTTAAACAGTTTTCTGGTAAATTGATGGCACTCCTAACCTTCTCATAAATCTACTGCATGACCCCCACTCTCCTTTTCTGAGATAACACCACTTAGTCTCTCAAGTCAATAACCCAAGAATTATCATTCACTACCCCCTCCCATGTCTTTACTGACAGGTTAGGTCTAAATTCTGAGCATCATTTCCACATAATATTTCTACATCTTAGGCTCTTCTATCTCCATAGCTAGCTAAAACTCCTCTAAAAAACTGCTGTTTCTCATGTCAGTGCCTAAGAAACTTTCCTCCCTGGCCTTGTCCAGATTGACCTACTCATATCTGTCCAGTTATTATTATTGCCAGAATTTTATCTTTATCTTTCATTTTGACTGGTTATCTTTCTTTCAGTACCACATCTCTGACTTCCCTTTCTTGTCTTTCAAGGCCTTTCATGGACTAACCCAAGCACAGACACCCTTGCTGACTCTTAAACCAGTTAGGAATTATAAGACACTCACCATATCCCTCTGAAACCTGAGCAGAGCAAGACCATTGTCCTAAAAAGGTGACAGTAGCTCCCTAAAAGACCCATATTTCTGTCTGTGGTTTGGGGCTAAGCTGGGTGCTAGCATTATCTCACAGTGCCAGCTTCAGAAAGCCTTGCTGGCTTACTCTCTCCCAGAGAGATGAGCTGAGAATACTCATCGCCCTGTTCCTATTCATCCCTGGTGACCTGACACAGACTTAGAATGGACCCCATGCTTCAATAGCTTGAGAAGTTCATGTAGTTTACTTCCCCAGAGCAACTTCACACTCTATCATAAAGTCACTGAAATTTCAACTATAGCTGGGGTATCATTTCTTTGTGCTTCCCTCTCTGCATATAATCATCAGCTGTCTTTTATTTCAAATTTCCTCAACTATTTGGAATTTACATTTATTTTTTCCAATATTTGTCTAGCACCTGGCATAGAAGAAATGGAGGCTTCAGGAGAGATTTTCCTCAGTTTTAGACACTCACCTATTGCTGGCTCTTTCACCAGGGTGTCACTCAAACTCCAGAGTACTTCCTTCTGCAAAGTTCTGCATTCTTAGGATTACACTGTATGAAATGCATGGTCTCAAAAGAAATGCTCCTACTTAAGTAGGAGGTATTTGCTGTTCTGAAGCAGCATCACCTTGGTTCACCCTTCATTAAATCTTCAGATTCTTTCAGTTGCTGTCACTTTTGTGTGGAATACAGCTGTTACTTTCCTTCTGGTCTAAACCTTCCAAAATCAGTGTTGTGGCAATGGAAAATACCACAAGCAGCTGGCATAGTGCTTGCTATTTTAAGAGTGGAAACCCTCACAAAGTGGATCTAAACCAGCACCTTCCTCAACCCCACGACAGGACAAGCAGATTATCCTGGAATAAGTCAGGAATATGAGCTGTGAATGTTGATGGGCAGTGTCCTGTAATTCCTGGGATTTGTGCAGAGTTAATTGTTCAGCAACTGCATTTTTATCTCGGGGCAGAGGCTGGCAGCAGAGAGCTCTCACCAAAGTGTCCGCACAAAAAGCAGTGACCACGTTGCACAGAGATGTCTGGAGCTGCACTATGCTATGGAAACAGATTGCAGGGTAGGGCTTCAGTCTACCACATAAAGGTTTTCGTGGCCTCTTGCTGTCTTCAATTTCTCTCTGTTGTCTTCAACTTTTGTGCTTACCCTGTATTTCAGAGCGGACAGAAGATATTTTGCTTGCAGGCACTCAGCTTTCACATTGGTGTTTACAGAGCATTTGTAACTTCCACAAGCCATTTCAGGAGTAGAAAGCTACATACACACCCCCCCGCCCCCCCCCCCCCCCCAAAAAAGAAAAAAAAAAAAAAAGAAAAAAAAAAAGGGAAATGGCTTTTTCCTATCCATTACTGCCTGCACTGCCTGCATGATAATAGCTTTATACTGCCAGTGGCTGAGAATCTCCTGTAAGGAAGTGAGTTCCCTCATTATTTTAATATAATTTGAGTGCACTCAGTGCCTTGCAAAACACTTGACACCTCACAGGAGCAGATGCTAAATGCTCAGTACATTAACCATCTGACTGTTACCCTCAACCTCTTTGATAATAGGGGTTATTTAAAATGCCACATACTGCTGCTCAAATATTAATAACTCTTCTCCTGACCTTTTCTAAATAATAAAAATAACTCACTAATCATGACTTAGTTATCTTCTGCAAGTAACAATACATGGGAAGGACGCTTATCATGAACCTTTTATGTAAACAATATTCTCTATCTGAGAAACTGGCAGTTTGCTACAACCTAATTTGGCAACTCAAAAATATTCCACTTAATGCTTGCTAAGTATCCTCACAAAATTGTCCGGGTAGTTCTCCTGAGGTTTTTCAAGCAAACCAGAAATTTTTCCCTAGTAGACTCAGCTTTCTTTTTCATAGTAGACTGAAGAAGTAGTGAGGGCACACTAATAATGTATTTTCAAAAATATTTCCTTTTCCATAGAGGAAACAGCTGACACTGAGGATTTCTTTAGTGCTCGGTAAGTATTTGGAGACAGTGGTTTATTGGTATACAAAACATCTATAAACACACTACTGCGGTATTTAAGAGGGCAGTAAGAACGAAATAAACTCTAATTTTCCCAAATTAGAAGCAGCCAGACTGTTTGCCCTCAAATACACTTCTGTTTGGAGGGCAAGGTACAAAAAAAATGAGGAAAGTATTTATGTTGCTTAGTCCAGAAAGTTCCTTGGAAGCTTCTATGTGGACTTTTACTTGGATGGGTACGAAAAATAATGATTCAGAAAAGCCACAAAAGGCAATGAGATTCTTCAGCATTAATCAATGCATCAATATGTCAATAAACATATGAGGCTGTGGAAATTTACAGGAATTTTCAGACCTTAAAACATCTGAAAAACTTCAACACATTGACCTACTGCGCCATCTAGCCTTCTCTGGAAGACATTTTCCCCTGGAATCCGTTGCCATGGAACAACGTAAACCAACCAAGAAGTATATTTAAATATTGAGCACACAGTGAAGTACTTCCATGGGTAAAACACCCTAGTATGTTGCAGCTTGTGTTTCTCGTCTCTAAAGGCTTTATAGCTAAATTAGAAAAGCTACCCTTTTAGAAAAAGGTGTGATCTGCAAACCTCTATATATACGTCAGGAGAGAAAAAACCATTGTACTGCTAAGTGGCACAAGTGCAACCTTTTGTGGAATCTACACCCTATGCAAACATCCTTATGCCTCCAGAAGAGGCACCGACTGGCAGCAATTCTTTTTCTCAGAGAAGCAGTGTGAAGAAAACAGAATGTTTTTGTACTGGTTTTGTCTGCAATACAGTTAATTTCTTCTCCCTAGCTGGTACAGTGCTGTGTTTCGGATTCAGTATGAGAATCATGTTGATAACACACTAACGTTTTGATTTCTGCCAACTCATGTTTGTCCTAATTCAATAACTAATTTTTGTGTCTCATTCTCTGCCAGTGAAGAGGTACACAAAAAAGCTAGGAGGGAGAACAAAACAGAACAGTTGACCTAAACTAGTCAGAGGGATATTCCACACCATAGTAGTACCATCCCCAGTATACGAACTGGGGAATTACCTGGAAGCAAGGCTGATCAGTGTGCAAGGACTGGGTCTTGCATGGCTAGTATGAGTAACTCTACTGTGCATCAATTGGTTTTCCTTGAGTTTTGTTTCTTCCTATTTTTATTTACTATCATTCATATATTTTACTTTTTACTTTTCAATTTATATTTCAATTACTAAACTTTCCTTACCTCAGCCTACAAATTTTACTTTTGATTCTCCCTCCCAGTCCACTGGCTGGGTGGCGATTAGCTCCTGGCTCTGGTTATGTATGCTACGATGAATTCTGTCTCCAGCTGATACCACTTGGGGGCTGGAATAGCTGCTGTTGGAATGCCCACAACCCCCTGATGCATGGACAACACTTGAGAGCGTGCCCTTGAGCAGCTCTAATGAGACACTCTTCACACAGTTCCTTGTTGAGCCTGCCTCCTCCCTACTTGATGGTCATTAACTGGCAGTATCAGCCACAGCATTCCCAGCTCCTGCCACCCCACACTCAGGAATGACTGCTTGGTGCTCTCCAGGAGCCAAGATCTATCCTCCACAATCCAGGATATGCTTCTAATGCCTCCACAAGCCAGACTTCATCAGCCTCGCCTAAGTGCACTGTGCAACACAACACAACACAATGCACAGATTCTTTTACTCAGTGTGGCAGATGGGAAACACTGCACTAATTTAATCAAACTACTGGGGATAAGCATCCAAGGAATCAAAACAGCAATTTTCTGTAAATAATATAGCCAGCCTTTTATATATTAAGAGTACATTCACACTGTATCATCTTCTATTGTGAATTTATGATTAATTTCTAATTTATTAATTACTTATTAAGTTTAAGCAAGTAATAGCATTATTCATGGTGTATAATTTAAATCTAGGCACCTCAGCTTATTGAAGATATAGTAAATGACACAAATGTACTTAAAATTACAAGTTTTCTGCTCTCCAATTTCTGCCCTCCAATTTCTTTAAATTTCACACATCCTAGGCCAGGCTATACATTTTGGGGAAAGGGGAAAAAGATAACATAAATTATCAGTGGTGGGAATTTGAATTTCTACTTCTGACACATCCACATAACACCCAGGTATTTTCATTTTTCCAATAAATGCAGTAAGTTTTTAATTCAAGATATTTCAACAATGTATAAAGAAAAGATCCCAATTGTTGTTGAGGTATTCCAAGCTACATCTGAGAAAGCATACCTCATCTTCTGGAGCTTGATTCCACTTTCCATGGACTTTCTACTGAACAAGACTTTCAGAAACAAGAATGTTGAATACAGAAATTCAAAGCCAATACATGGAACAAACCAAACTTCTTCCCCCCCCCCCCCCCCCCCCCCCCCCGCATTTGCATCACTAATGGGCTTACAAAGTCCTTTTCCAATTAATTTTATTGACTACTGTGAAATGACAAACGGGCATGAAAAGGTAGCACAACCATTTCAAGATGCTACCGCCAGTCATTTATTCAGTTGAAAAACTCAGCACGATTAAAATTTCTATGCTAGTTGTTTCTTAGAGGCCTGTTTGTTTTCTTAAACTTCAGTTCAAGTGAGTTTTGCAGTTTCTAGCAGTAATATTTAATGGAAACTTGGAGACTTGTTTAGAGCTCTCCCACTATCTCCAGTGCTTGGTTGGAAATCCCCAATTATAAATTTTAAATAACTAGCTAAGAAGCTTGAAACCATCTCGTTTGCAGAAGCCCATTCCAGCTACTAATTAATATTTTTCCATGTGTTCTATAGTAGACATACCCTGAAATTGTTTGTAAAGCAAATTACTGTCTTACGAGTTAGAATAGCATAGTATTAATTTGGGAAAGTTGACCATCTATGAAAACAACTTTTTTTTTTTTTTTTTTTTTTTTTTTTTTTTTTTTTTTTTTAGAAAGCATCACTTCCTACACTCACTTTTGCCTCAGTTGTTGCCTGTACTCCATCATGTCTTGTCAGTGGATTGCCATGTTCCAGAACTCAGAAATAGTTTTAGGCTAATCTTGTGTCACCAGAGGGACTTACAAGCGTCTTCCTGTCATCTCCCGTGTCATCTCCTGCTAGCTGCTATCTCCAGCTGGAATGCTGGATTTGCGTCTGGAAGCACTACTGTTGGAACAGTGGTATGATTTCTCCATTAGATACCAGGCAGATCTGTTCTTACAACAGTGTGAGCATCCATAGCACAGCAAATATCTACAGACAACCTTCTCCTCCTTCTGAGTATGCTCAATTCCATTATCCACTCAAAAAAGGCAGTTTTATCTGGACACAGATATGTACTGTGTATATGTCCTCAAAAAGTGCTGTTTAATGTAACCATAAAGGTCATCAAGTATCCCTGCTACTGCTATAAATAATATTCTGACCACAGAGAGAGCAATACTGTGCTCCTTTTTCATCCTAACTAATTACCTCACAGAAAAAACTCTACAAATCCAGTAACACACACACACACAAAATGTATCCACTATATCTGAGCACACAGTCTCAATATACAAAACTGAACAACTGCTTTGTTCTACCACACCACGCTGTTTTCTCTCCTGAAGTGTTACATCACACCCTCCACGTTTTATTAGTCCAAATACGGAATGATTTTTAACCCTTGACTCCCATGTGAACAGGTTTGCTTTTGACATCTCTTCCTCTACACTACCACAAGATGGTACCAGAGTGTTTCTCACGAGAAAAACTGATATGAAACTAAGACACTGAATCGTCTCAAGTTTTGGACCCAGAGAGTGCATGTTTTTGACCTTACTCTGTTTCCAACAAGCCAGGAAACTAGACAACTACATGTAGAGGCTCCTAGGCAGAAGCTTTTTTCCCTTCTGGATACAAGCTAACCATTCACTTTGAGGCTAACCATTAACCTAAAAATCTGAATACACTTGGCATCTTTACACTCAAATTCCTTGAAGAATTAGACTACATATGTATAGAATCATTGCAGTGTGAGGTGTATTCAGCCTGCAAAAATGCTTTTGTGGTCAAAAACTACGTGTGGAGATTCCCAGGAAGTTCATTCTCAGAGTATAACTATTGCATATCGCATGCACTTGTGCTTCGCTTGAAGATGTTGAGGCCCACACTCCTAAAATGCTAAGGCACACAGCCCTTTTATAATAGCCTGCTGACTAGAGTGCTCAATCTGGAAGCAAAGAGAAGGATTAAATTCCCTCTTCAGTTGGAAAAAGTTCAAATACATGCCTGGAATGACCCCAAGAAATGACTAAAGGCACAGATTTAACAGTAGTGTAAGTGGGTACAGCCACTGCCCTCCATTTAAAGCTGTCACTCTTCAGAAAGACACAGAAGCATGTGATCTGGAGAGGCACACTACTTGTGCCTCATCCAATTCAATGGGACAGAATAGTTCTGGGACATAATTAGGCTGCAATTTATTTACTCAGACGAGAACCTAGGACTTTTTAAAGACTCCTGAAAGGTGCTGTTCTCTAAACCACAATCTCAGAGGTAAATAAGTGCCTAAATGATGTAAGTAGTTACTAGTTAGTAATGAGTCATTGAAAACTCATATAGTCACGGACAAAGACCCTCTAACTAATTGAAGTTAGAAAGTGGTATGTTTATTCACCAGCGGGCAGCACAGGAGTCATCTCCAAAAGGCATGGCCACCCAGAACAAGACTCTTTGCTCTCTGTTTATTTTCCAAGATCTTACATACAATACATATGCATAACCCCAGCACCTCCCATCCCCGCTCTGTATTAAAATGAGGCTATCAGTCCTTCACGCGTGTGCAGTTCTTCTCTTGAATTGGGTCAGTGGTCTTGAATTGGGTCAGTGGTCTCATAGGATGAAGTCAGGAGAGTCTTCATCAGGTCTCTGTGACCCTCTGGCATGATCCAAAGTCCCCTGCTTCGTGATTGATTGATACCAAGTCCAGGTGCTGGCCATTTTTCTTAGTGGTTTCAATCTGTTCTTATGACAATTCACTTAGTCCACTTTTTCTATAAACAAGCTCATAATATAACAGTTAGCTCTAGCTTGGGCATCTAATAATCATTAACCTACCATTTACTAATCTAACTTACAACTTGATCAATATAAATTGCTTCTAACCTTTAGCTAAAATCTTAACTCTTTAAAATCATGTTTCATTTCCCCACTCCTTCAAAGTTAGTAAATTCTTTTACTAATATGTAAATTCTTCTTCATCTAGCAAAACTGTGAGGTAGGGGTCCTTTAAAACTGTACTATATGCTCTTAAAGTTAAAGCTGCTAGTGAGACATAACTTTAAAGAGTTAAGATTTTAGCTAAGGGTTAGAAGCAATTTATATTGATCAAAATGTAAGTTAGATTAGTAAATGGTAGGTTAATGATTATTAGATGCCCAAGCTAGAGCTAACTGTTGTATTATGAGCTTGTTTATAGAAAAAGTGGAGTAAGTGAACCGTCATAAGGACAGATTGAAACCACTAAGAAAAATGGCCAGCACATGGACTTGGTATCAATCAATCATGAAGCAGGGGACCTTGGACAGTGCCAGAGGGTCACAGAGACCTGATGAAGACTCTCCTGACTTCATCCTATGAGACCACTGACCCAATTGGAGACTACCAACCCAATTCAAGAGAAGAACTGCACATGCATGAAGGACTGATAGCCTCATTTTAATACAGAGCGGGGATGGGAGGTGCTGGGGTTATGCATATGTATTGGATGTAAGATCTTGGAAAATAAACAGAGAGCAAAGAGTCTTGTTCTGGGTGGCCACACCTTTTGGAGATGACTCCTGTGCGCCTGCCGGTGAATAAACATACCACTTTCTAACTTTAATTAGTTAGAGGGGTTTTGTCCATGACTATATCGGTTTTCAGTGACTCACTAGTTGCTTTAACATTCTCAAATTAAAAAAAAAAAAAAATTATAACAAACAAAATCAAACTTATACTAACTAAATTAAACAAAACAGTAATCAAATAAACCAAGGTATTGAGCAAACCAGTTGCAGCTGGTGACTACCCTGAAAGCACATCCCACCAATGATAGGATGGGCCTTCCACTAACTTTTAAATACTCTCTGTATAGTCTCTGTGTCATGATACATTGTAATCAAAGTTCTCTTTCTAATTTTTTTCTTTTTTTAATCTATGGTGTTTCAATAATTGTTCAGCTGAAGTTAAGTTCATCTCTATAGGCACAGGCAATATTTATTGAACAGTAGTCAAGTTTGCCTTTATATGTTGGTGGGATGCAACATGTGCCTAATAGGAAAAATCACATTTTTCAATTTTGACAAAGTTACAAATGCACAAGTTAAATTACTTTTCTTACATAGTTGCATTTGTAACTTTTAGCATCTGAATCAGAGACTTACAGGAGACAAAATCATAAGCTTTCCCTTGGCACTTATATCTGCCAGTCACATTCTAATGCAGTGGTGCTGCATTAGCTGTGGCTGTAGTGACAGTCATAAATGCCACAACTCTCCAGGCTATACCTACTTGATCTTCTATTACAATTAGAAGCTTTCCTATTTTTTTAAGAGATATTATATTATACTTATCATTTTACCCACACCCTATTTTTTTTTTTCCCAAGAAAGTTTTAATTTTAGTTCATTTTCACCCGGTATAACTTTGCATAGTCCCTCAGGAGCTTTCTTCACTCGGGAATGATGGATCTAGGTGCTTTGTTCCTTGATCTTGATTGCAGTAAAGGTGATGAGAGGCACTTGGAATGGTCCCTCCCACTGTGTTCCAAAGTTTTTCTGCAAAAGACTTAATGTATACACAATCCCCAGGCTGTACATCATGTACTGGTCCATCTAGTTCTCTGGTTTGAGCCCCAGTTTTAAAATTTGCTGCTTAATTAGCTGCACAATTTTGAAATAAAATATGGCCCCCCTATCTAAAAACATTGTGGCTGGGACTCCAAAGCATGGTATTATTTCTTATAACACTGCTTTGGTTACCTCTTGCACTTTGGCTGTTCTGGTAGGGAAAGCTTCTGGCCGCCCTGAAAAGTTATCTGTTAATACCAATAGGTATTGGTACCCTCCTTTCCTGGGTAGTTTTGAAAAATCAATTTGATATTGCTGCCCAGGTACATATCCTTTCCCAGTTTGCCCCAGCTTTGGTTTAAAAATATTTTTGGGATTAGTTTGGAGGCAAAGGCTACATTGGCAAGTCACCTATACTGTGCAAATTTCTAGTTATAATTTCAAATAATTATACAAATCATCTATTCCCCAATGTGGGTTTTTTTCATGTTCCTCTTTCACTAATGACTATAGCATGTAAGAGGGGATCATAAGCCTTCCTTTCCTTTTATCTGTAATAGCCCACCCCTCTTGTCATTTTTACTGTGTTTGGCTTACCTTCAATGAAAATTTGCCCATCTGGAATTAAGGCTGCCTCAACAGTTTCAACAGTTACCTCACCTTCAGCTGCTTCTTTTGCCTTTCTGTCCAGCAGTTCATTTCCTTCCTCCAATTCGGAGCTCACTTTTTGGTGTGCCTGGATATACATGATGGCTACATTTTCAGGTTTATTATCTCTTGTACTTTTTCCTTGTCAATTCAACAGTACTCTTTCTTTCCAGATGGCTCCATGAGCATGAACTACCCCAAATGCATACCTTAAGTCTGTGTAGATATTAACTTTCTTTCTTTTTGCCATCTCTAAAGCCCAAATTAAGGCAGTTATTTCAGCCTGCTGTGCCGAGGTGCTGGTTGGTAATGGTCCAGACTCTATTACCTCTCTGCTCCTGGTAACCGCATATGAGCATGCCTTCCACTGATGACATAGCTGCTTCCATCGGTGGACCAGGTCTCAGTATTCTCAAGCAGGGTATCCTTCATGTTGCAGTGTCCCTCACACCTGGCCAGCACTGACCACAGGCTAGCTCAGCCTTGCACTGCGGCTGACGCGAGTAAGGTCGGGTTGCAGGCTGGGCAAGCAACCTCCTCCCTGTGGGGCCTTGGTTCTCCACGCCGACGACAGGACTCGTTGGTGTCACGACTGTGGCGGCGGACAAAGGGCTGGGTTAAAGATGGTTTATTAAAGGGGAGTCCAACCAGGAGCTTCGCCTCTGACAACTGCTGCCCAGGGAGAGCCCCAAACAGAACTGTGCACGAACTTTTAACTGGGTGAGGATCCAGGAGCGGCGACAATGGGTCAGCCAATCAGGGCATACGGGAGTGTAACCGTGGGTGTTAGCTTCTGAACAATGAACGAATCACAAGAGGGGAGAAGGGGATTCCCAGGCAGCAGCCTATCACTCGATGCCTCCCCTGGATCTTTCCAGAAGCTAGGGAAGGGCCCCAAAGTGACAGACAGGGCGCCCAAGAGGAGAGAGAGGGGATTGACAGGGACAGGTGAGGGAGTGGGGTGATTGACATATAACAAATGGTTATATAACCAACTCATGGGGGAAGAACCATTACAGAAAACGGGGGTACAGTGGAACAAACCAACACAGATTACAATATAAAATACCTGAACAAATCTAACAAAATATGTACCGCCACACTTCAGATCTGGGCAGCTGGAGTAAGTGGCTTTGATGGCCTCCAGGCAGTCAAGGATCACTGGTTCTCCCATACTCTCACTAAGGAAGGAAGCTGAATTCACGATGTTTCTACCCTTATGGCTTGGTGCTTCAGGAATCGCTGTGGGGAGACCTAATGTCCCCCTTTCACTTTTAGGACTGCAAACACTGTGTGGGATACTAGCACGGTCATCTTCTGGCCTAGGGTGAACTTGCGTGCTTCTTGGATGTTTGCTGCCACTGCTGCAATGGCTCTGAGGCACCCTGGCCATCCCTTAGCTGCTGCAGGCAGCTGCTCAGGCGACTGCCCTGCGATACGGGCTCAGGTTTTGTGCTGGTATTCCCAAGGCAATCCCCTGCTTCTCGTATGAAAACAAAAAGAATGGTTTACTCGTGTCTGGAAGTCCCAGGGCTGGAGCTGACATGAGGGCCTTCTTTAGCTGGTTGAAGGCTCAAGCTGCTTCTTTTGGAGATCCCTGCTCCCTTCTGTGATCAAGGCATACAGAGGTTTAACAAGCAACCCCCACAGTCTGCACCACCCTGTCATGCCTAGAAAAGTTCCCAGTTCTTTTACTGTCTGGAGTTTTGGGGTCTGGCATATTGCTTCCTTGCGATCCTGTCCTAAGGTTCTTTGTCCAGTACTAACCTTGTAGCCTAAATAAATAACTGTTTGCTTCACCATCTGGGCTTTCTTCTGGGATACTCGATAGCCCTGTAGGCCCAAAAAGTTTAGGAGGCTTACCATCCACTCTAGACATGCCTCTTGAGTTTTGGTAGCTATCAGGAGGTCATCCACATACTGTAACAGCTGTCCTTCTCCTGGATTCCACATCTTTTGCTAGTTGTTCTCCAAACAAGGTGGGCAAATTTTTTGAACTCCTGCAAAAGCACTGTCCATGTGAGATGAGTTTTTTATTCAAATGCAAAAATTTTCTGTCTGGCTTCATGGAGAGGAAGGCAAAAGGAAGCATCCTTTAAATCTAAAACAATAAACCACGTTAGTTCAGGTGTTAAACAAGTTAACAAAGTGTAAGGGTTGGCAACCACTGGGTATAAATCCTCAATTATCCTATTAACAGCTCTTAAATCTTATACTATTTGATATTATCTATCAGGCTTTTTAACAAGTAAAAAATTTTCAATCACTGAGCTAATCCCTTAATTTTTTTTCAGGGGGTATTGCTTAACTCTAACTAGTTGTTTTCTCTTTTTTTAACTTAACTTGCACGGGGGGTGCATTCTTTGCTCTCCTGGTATGTTAGAAGCTCAAACCCCAGAAAATAACTGATCTATTTTTTTCCTGCAAATCTCAGCTTCACTTTTAACTTTAGCCTCGTTAGTTATCTACATCAGCTTAACAATTCCACATATTGGTCCTTAACCTCCAATGAAATCTCTCCATTTTTAATTTTTTTTTTTTTTTTTTTTTTTTTTTTTTTTTTTTGCCTCTAATAGTTCCAATAGATCCCTACCCAAAATACTGATGGAGCATTGGGCATATATAAAAACCTGTGAATTCCCCATTGTTTCCCAAGTTTATATTTCAATGGCCTACAAAAATAGGCTTTTTCAGATTGGCCAGCTACCCTTTTTACCATAACATAATCATCTGTTATTGGTATTAAACCTTTATTTAACACTAAATATGTTGCCCCTGTGTTTATCAAAAACTTCATTTCTTTTTGTTTGTTGCCTAGTTTCATTATAACTAGAGGGTCTCCTAGATGGATCCTCTGGTCCATCTCAGTTTTTCTTAACATGAGCAACCACTCCCTCCCCTTTTTGATGTCCTCTTCTTGGGTTTATTTCTGAGCCCAGGATGCTGTAGGACCCTTTGGAGGGGGCTCTTCTTCCTCACCGTCACTGCTGGGCAAGTGAGTGGAGTTAGAGCTGGAGACAGAGTTGAAATAGAAGTTGCTTTGGTTAAAGAGAGAGTTGGAGTTAAAGCTAGAGCTGGAGTTGAAACAGAAATTTTCCTAAATGTGTTAAAATCTTTGCTCTAAATCAGCTTGATCAAGGAGCTGTTGTTTACACTGGGCACACTCTCTGTACTGGTTATCAGAAAAACAACAGTAACGTCCTGCACAAATTTTACACTGCAAAAGCACCCAGGCACAGTGACAACCTCTAGATGCACCAAAAGCGGCAGGAAAATTCCCAAAATTACAAGCTATTCCATTCACTTCTTCTTAACTTTCTAAATTCTCCACAGCCTGTTGCTCCCAATCCAGAGCCACTACTCTCCCAACAGACATCTGATATAAGCCTTCTAAATACATTCTCTCATTTTCTCTGTCTATCCACCAGTTTGCTGAATTCACAAACTCCTACAAGTCAAGCCCAAACCACTTAGGTAAAGGAATTCCTTTTATTCCTCTGGCCAGATCGAGTTCTCAGACCAAAGTTACCCTTATTTTAATTCCAACAATCTACAAACACAGTCTCCATACCTAAAATCATAACTAAGCTCTTGTCAAGGGTTTCTATTCCTTCTTGCCAAACTGGTTCTGTCCTTTGTCTGTCCTCAATCTACTTCAAAAACATTCACGCCTCAGCTCTCAGAGGCTAGTCAACTCTTTCACTCAGCATATGCTGCACTTATAACTTTTAACACAAGAGGGATATTGCCTCAAAAATACAGTTACAGTGAATACCATCCCAGTAACCAAAACACATACACCATAGTCACAGTGGGGAGGGGGCTTTAAGGGTTCTCATACACCCCACTCGCTTCATTTTTCCCCGGCCATTTCAGTCGCCCGAAAACAGAACCGCGGGTCTAAACTCCCCAATCACTTCATGCTGGTAGCACGTCTCAACAAACTCTCTCACAATTGTTCTCACAGTCAGGACACATTCACACTGTAACCACGAATCAGGATTTGCCCTTACAATTGCTGAGCCCTCTAGGGCACAGCAAATCACAAAATCCCCTCCTACCAGCAACCACAATCCGAGCCCTCCATGGCCCGCTACAACAGTTTAACAGCTTTCTCTGTTGGCAACCAAGTACAACTGACCAGATACCAATCAAGCTTGCAAGCACACTACAGAGGCTCAAGTTGTGCACAAGTCAGGACGTCTCCCACGACTTACCAACAGCCTTTCCTGACCATGCGTACGCCTTACAGGTCACTGTTCAAACTGTTTCAATTTTTCTAAACATACCTTTTGTCCGGAGTTTTAGTAGTCAGGAGTTCTTGTCTGCTGCTGGATGAACAGATCAGGCAGTGGAGCCCACACTTCCAGGAGTATCCCAGGGGTGCCCTGAGGGGGTCCTCAACCCGAGCTGGTCTCACAGCCAAGCAGAACCTTCTCCTGCCTGGCTCACCAAATTGAGTCATTAAAAGCTGATATAGTCATGGACAAAGACCCTCTAACTAATTAAAGTTAGAAAGTGGTATGGTTATTCACCGGCGGGCGGCACGGGAGTCATCTCCAAAAGGTGTGGCCACCCGAACCAAGGCTCTTTGCTCTCTGTTTATTTTCCAAGATCTTACATACAATACATATGCATAACCCCAGCACCTCCCATCCCCGCTCCGTGTTAAAATGAGGCTTCATGCATGTGCAATTCTTCTCTTGAATTGGGTCGGTGGTCTCGAATTGGGTCAGTGGTCTCATAGGATGAAGTCAGGAGAGTCTTCATCAGGTCTCTGTGACCCTCAGGCCTGATCCAAGGTCCCCTGCTTTGTGATTGATTGATACCAAGTCCAAGTGCTGGCCATTGTTCTTAGTGGTTTCAATCTTGTCTTCTGACTGTTCACTTACTCCACTTTTTCTATAAACAAGCTCATAATATAACAGTTAGCTCTAGCTTGGGCATCTAATAATCATTAACCTACCATTTACTAATCTAACTTACATTTTGATCAATATAAATTGCTTCTAACCTTTAGCTGAAATCTTAACTCTTTAAAATCATGTTTCAGTAATAAATCTATTATCTTACACTGTTGTGTTGGTCTCAATTGCATTTCTAGTAATGCTAGAAAATTCTGGTAGGTGGGGAAAAATTACAGATTGGTATCAAATTGGTGCACATAAATTTGACTTATATGACATTGTGGATGAAGGACCACAGAAAAAAAGAAGATTATAGTGGTGTTTTGCTCATTTGTTTGTTTGTTTGTTTGTGTTTTTTTGGTTGGGTTGGGGTTTTTTTTGGTGTGGTTTTTTTTTTTTTACATTTTAGTGGGTTTTTTTGGTTTTGTTTTATTTTTGGAGCTGGTTTTATATATTTTAGCATAACAAAGTTACAGACCTTCCAGTCAACATTTGAGAGAAAATAAAATACAGAGGATCTACAGAATAAGTGGACTTCACATATCTCACTCTTCACTGCAAAATCAGACTTTGTGAAAAAAAAGCAGACCTGACATAATTTAGCACAATATAAACATGTATATATATAAAAAGACACTTGAAGTTACTTATTAATTCTAAGGTTGGTACTTCCTACATTTCACTGCTTTTTCATCTAAATAGAAATTGTTTACAATAGGGATTGTTGGACAATCATTAGTTAAAGGCAAATAACTAATCATTTTTTCTTTTTCATTAACCCCATAACTTGTTTATGCTACTGAGATTTTAATTCTTTAGAACAAACCTACACTTACTACTTATTAGTTAAGACCATATCACATAATATACATATAACACCTGCACCACGTCTTGTAAGGGACCACAGCTACTACTTGATCAAAGAGATATACCTGGAGGAGAGACTGTTGATGCAACCACACAAGTTTGTGTAAAACAAACTGCAATTTGATACAAGATCAGGCTTTGCCCTTTACAGTGACCTACCACAGCCACAGTGGAAACACCTACAGAAAGCTCAAACCTTGCGTAGGGCACTCAGGATGCAACTGCAGAACAAGTGCAAATAATTAGGCCATTCCTACCTCCTACATTTTGTGAGACAATTCAGATTGGCATTGAGGAATCTTAGTTTGACTCTAAGCTGAGACTCCTATTGAGAAATAAAGAGTACTATCCCAATGCAACATGTTTGTACAGTTTCAATGATTCCTCTGCAGCTGCAGAATGACCAAAATTACTCCCAGAGAAACTCCATAAATATTTATGAAAACCTCTTAGCATTCTGGATGCACTGAAATGTACATCTGAAATTGTTCAGTTCAGTGCTGTTCAGCTCAAGAACTTTTCTCTGAACTCTTTCACTCTGTACACTATGTCTGCAACTTCTGACTAAATAGAAATTGTTCCTGGGTAGGAATTAAATCACATATGAGGAAGACTATTTATGGAAAACAGTGGGTTGCTTTACTTTGGATTTGGAAGTTGCCACTGTGCAGTCAGAAAGCAATTAGCAGTGGCTCGCAGCTAAAAACCAAAACAATACTTGAGTTAAGAACTTCTGTCTGGGCTATACACAGTCAACAATCTGTCTGATAAAACAGAATGCCCAGGATTTCCAAATGACATGAAGATATGAAGGATCACAATCATATCAGGAAACAAGATTAAGATTCAAAGGCATCTTGACAAGTTAAAGAAATGGTTTGCCAAAAAGGAAGGAGCAATGTTGTAGTGTTAAGCAGAAATATTAAATGAGGAAAGAGAAGAGTTGGGAAGATAAAAATGATATATGACTTACAGAATATCACAGGTAGATCTTAAATAAACAATGTTCTGCTTCTAAGGAAACAGCAAACATAGAGACAGGTAGGAAGAGAAGTGTCACCTGTGAGTAAACACAGTAAATAAGGCTCCTGTTAAAAGGAGTGCTGTGTCCATCAATTCTTCTTTGAAACTGGACTCAAGAGCCATGTGAATCGCAGTGAACACAACAATCTGTAAATCATGGAAAGAATTGAGTTTGTTTAACTTAGAGAGGGTTGAGGGGGTAATTATCTTCAATGCTTCAAAGGCTGCTGCAGAACAGGAAATAACTTGGTCTCTATTAGTTTGCAGGCAGAGAGCAGTGGGTCTGAAGACCTTCTAAGCCTTTTTGAAGAAGAGAACTTTTTACCACTAAGGGTAATGTGAGTTCCTAGCCAGAGGCTGTCTTTAAAGACAGTGGAACTTCTGGGAATGGGAGATTTAAAAAAAATCCAAACCTTGAGAATCAGGAAGTGGGTATAATTCATCCTGCTTTGGGGCTAAAGATAACATCTTTCACACTATTTTGTATATTAGTTTGCGACCGAAAGAACTTCAGATTTTTTCATACAAATTACTAGCTTTTAGTAAGAGAATTAACATCTCTACTAAATTGTGCAGAAGCTCATGCATATGGTCCCTAACTAACTGGAATCAGAAACTCTTGAAGTACAAATATTTCTGTATTATTTTAAACAACACAGTAAAGTTTTTATTACATTGGTTAATGCGAAATATTAAACTACTGCAGTTTTTTTTGTTTCAAGTCTGTGATTCAGTGTCTCTCAAAGAGAATTGTGTTTTGTACCATATGTTTGCAGATTTTGTTTTGTTTTGTTTTCCTTTGAAATGGTTCTGGTAACATAGATAGCATTGTTCCAGTAGCTTACTTTCTTCCTGAAGGGTGGAGAAATAAGAATATTACTCTTTTATTACTCATAAGGGGCAGATTTACTACATCATGTAATGGGTAGAAATTAATAAAATACCAACATAAAGGTTATTTTTTGTAAATTACGCAAGTAAGTTATGTAGCATTACAAGAACATTGTATAACACAGACCTCAACAGAGAAAAATTAGTTTTTGATGCCAAGAAGCTACAAACACTTGACATATGAAAGAGGAAATATTTTATTTTAGGAACAGCTGACACTAAAATATGGAAAATAAAGAACTACTACCAAAAGTATCTGCAAAAGTGAGTTTATTGTAATACGTTGTTAAAGTGCAACTATCACCACAAAATTCAATGCACCATTCACTGTATTACTGAAAAAAGGATATAACGATGATTCAGAGCTGCCAATACAAAACTCAAAGCTACCAACTCAAAAATATTTGTGCACTGTAAAACCCGTTTATGCATGGTATCTGTCAGTTACTGAGGACCTGCTTTTGGCGGGAGGTCTCTATGCTTTGAAGAACAACTTCAAGAGGTATCCCTGCTCAAGGGGAGATTCCATGCAACAAGCTGCTTAGCAGAGAGACCTTGAAAAATATTCATTTAGATTGACATATTTCTGGAATAAAGTGGTTGGCTTGTAGTCAAGCTACATACAATGGGAAGGGTATGAGTGAGATTCCTTGCACCCCCAGTTTTCTTTCCCCTTTGATAAATGAGTCCTAAAAAAAAGCTACCTGCTATTCATGTGTTATTTACATGATCAGTGACTCAAGCTCATTTGCATCAATACTCATCTCTGTCACTCTGTTCCTCCATGTACTTTTGTAGAATGGACTGGAACTAGAGAAGTTCTTGTGCTGGTTATGCTCTAGGTCTTTACCTTCTTTGGAGCTTGTAATAGCTATCCTGAGTTTGGTTAAGGAGTTGAGTGCATTTGTCATACTTGGTCAATTTGTTCAGGTATTTTAGCCAGGCACAGAGACTCTGCAAGAAGAATACACATAACTGAAAATAAAGCAGTTAGTTATTGACTCACAGAGAGGAGCTAGCTAGAGTTTAATGAGCTGCTAGACAAAGCCTTACTATACTCACCACTCATGTTAGGCTGCTCAAGAAGTCTTTGCTGAGCTGGCAGGCATGAGTCAAAAGGGTAAGGATCACTTTCCGTGGCTCTCTGGAGAGGAATCCCAGCATTTCTAACTTGCAGTCTTCCATCAACACTTAAAACACAACACAAGGGTTCACAGCTAGTTCTCAACTACACTGTATAGCTTGACCTGGCTTCCCCAGGTTATCTTTACCTTTATGATTTTATACCTTTTTATCCTGATATTTTCCTTCTGAAATCCTTGAACATCAATAATCTCATGTCCACAGTCCTACTTTCAAAACTCTCTACAGGTGGCAGACTTTCATAGCAGTCTGGATCAAGGCCCTGCGGTGTGTTGTGTTAGAGATGGGCTTTTGGATACATGTACACAGGCAATGAAACACCTAGAAAAGTGGGGTGAAACTCAGAACTGTTCTTACAGACAAAGAGGGTGTCAGGTTGGATTGGATGCCTTCTAGGTCTTCCCAAACTACATTGCTATAATCTGGGGTATATAGAGTAGTTTGGTACCTGACTTGGGATTTTAAATTCTCTAGATTCTGTTACACTTGACAGACTGAGCTTCCAGGCTGCTTTGTGGATTTACCTTTGTTCTTCTTGTATTTCAGTTTTTCCTGCTCAAATATCAGGAAATTGACAACTTGCCTTTTGAAACACTTTCTGACCAGGCATGAAATTCCTTATAGACATTATTCAATAACACTTTAGGGTCTTTTTGAACATTATTTCTAAATAGCAGTGAATTCATATGGTTATAAGGAAGCATTCAAAGGATAAGCTAATATATTTTTCATTCTGGAATTTATGGATCATGCGTATCAGTAAAAGCAAGATCAGAAACTGTTGTTGGTACCCAAACAGAGAGGCAATAGAGAGCCACAGCAGGGTTGAAGTGATTTAGAAAATGTTAAATATATCGACAAATTGTAAAAGATATCTCCCCTAGAGACTATAAGATAAATAGGATAAATATTTTCAAACACAGATGATAGGGCTCAAAGCACAAAAACAAATTATCATTAATATAGTATGTGCAAAGATTTTTTACCCCACATTTTATTAATTGTATATAATTCAAAATCTACTTTCAAATATGCAATGGATAATTTTGGAGAAAGCTTTACTAATTATACTGTCTAGAAACATTAAAAGAAAGAACTTACTAGCATATTGCAGAGACTTGTTAACAAGATTATGTTGAAAAAAAGAAAACAACAAACTGAGGTATGAAAAAAAGAAAAGCTAAAATTTTGGCATCTAACCATAGACATCTGTGATTTGCATTTTCAGTAAAACTTAGCAGTTAGATGACCTTTCATGTGCGTGCTACTCTGAATTCTGAAACAACAGTAAATGTCCAGCTGTGGTGCCTCCAGACGACATGCAGGCAATAAAAGATGAGTGACTCTCTGTGAAAAGTTCAATTTGTATGACTCACAAAACATGCAGAGGAACTTTGTGGAAGAAATAGATGCAATTATTCAGAATACGGTTCTGAAGAATAAAACTATCCTTTGACTAGAAATCATTTGCTTGACTAAAAAGCAAAAGCTTAAGAAAATGGAACGCCTGACTAAGGAACAAGACGTTACTTGGCAGAGGGAAGTATGAGACAGCCCTGAAATACAGTGAGGCAGGGAACAACTGGCAGGACAGCAGTTCAGAAGAGAAAGATCAAGGTGCTGAAGTGGATCACAAGTGTACGTTGGCAATGCTATGCTAGTACGAAAAAGAATGGCAAACTATGTATCACGAGGTATAAAAATAAGATAGTCTAGAAGGCTGAAAACTTTGCAGATCAAATCTCCCTGATGAAAAGCAACCAAGCTTCAAGAATTTGAGACAATCCAGAGGGAGGCAAGGAAAAGAGTTTTTTAATCGGTACATTATGTAACAAACAAACAAACAAACAACAAACAAACAAACAAATCCCCTATTTCATGTAGAAGTGCTATAAACTGGAAAAACCCTCACCATGAATGTCCTGGAAGGGATGAGCAACAACTTTAAACAAAACTTCTTCATCAGAATACGCAGCTGTAGCAGGCAGCTTTTGGCATACTATACCACTCTGAATGAGGCCAGTCATACGGAGACCCGCAACAGAAACATGGTCAACTCCTGGTCTCCCTTCATATTTTACGTGAATTTTTGGGAGTGAAGAGTTTTCTTTGTGAGCCGTAGGCTTACTTGACGCGGTTTCTGTGAGGGATTTCCTCAGACAGCTTCCTGCGGTAATGTGGCATTGCACCGGACTGATTACGGCCCGGCCCTGAGCCCCGCGGCGGGCACCGGGCACCTCCTCACCCCGGCGGCCAGAGCGACCCTCCCTGCTCCCGGAGGCGCAGGGACCCTGAGGCCACGGCCCCGGAGACGAAGGTAGCTTGGGGACATCACTCCTGCCCGCCGGGAACTGGGGAGATCGAAATGTGTCCATTCTCTGTCCCTCCCCGTCTTCTCGGGCTAGCCCTGCCCGTCTCCCTCCCCGGCCCACCCCAGACCCTGCAGCCCTGAGGCGCCTGGATGAGAGGGCCGGCCCGCGTTCTGTCTTCGGGAGCCCAGCCAAGGGAACGAGCCGCACTTCCCGGAGCGGGCGGGGGGAAAGTCCCGCGGAGCTCACCCGGCTCCTCGAGGTGGGAGGAGGCACCGCCCTGCCCAGGGAGGGGCGGCCGAGCCGCTTCCCGGCACTGACCGAGGGGGCCGGCGCGTCCCGGAGCCGAGATCTGGCTGACCCCGGCCGTGAGGGAGCTCCCGGTAGCCGCAGGTGAGTAATGCCGGTGTCTTCCTGTCACGGCAGCCCCCCGTTCCCTCAGTCACTCCCCGCATTCTCCTCTCCGTCCGCGGGCGTCCCGTCCGCCGTCGCTGAGGGGAGCTCTGCCTGCCCCGCTGTGGAACACCCGCCGCACCACTCCGGCCCTTGTTTTGAAGAGCGCTGCGGAGTTTTTACTTTGAATTATAGCACTTCTGTTGCCCTCTCCACCCTTTTCCCTCCCGTTCTCCCGTGTTTTGCAGCACCCCTCAGTACGGCGTTGCGGCAGGGTTGGAGCGACGCCTCGTACTGCATCTCTGTCCTCCGGAAACCCGCCAGCATCATCGCGTACCGATGAATTCAAGGCGCTTCATGACCGTCTAGTCTCCTCTGCTTTCAGGATGCCGCTGCTCAGCTACAGCATAGAAGCTGCAGATTTGACTTGAGCAAAAATTACCTAGGTGGGGTACCTCGTGGGATGAGGATGCTGCACCTACCAGAGGTGATTAGTGTTTGGTTTCAACATCTTCTGTGCCCACTGCTTCAAGAAGATAATGACTTGCTCAGAAATGAAAGCCCAGACCTTTAAATCCGGCATCACACAGAAAAAAGTTGTTGCTCCTGCTTTTTTTTTAAGCAGCTGAAATCCATTGCTTGATCTCAAGCTTAAACAAGAAAACACGAATTCCAGTATGGTTCCTGAATTTTTTGGAGTTATTCTTTTTGGCATAACCTTCTTGCCTCTCCTTTTATTTAAATTTTACATGCCTGGACCAAACTCTCAGCAATTGCTGACATTTCTTTTCTGATGGGGCAGGAGTAGTTTAAACAAGTTCATTAATTGCTTTGTAATACTTGTTCCCATTTCCCCCCTGTTTCAACTGCTTTTTTTGTTTGGATTCATGTCTTTGTGGGGCCATGATATACATGCCTTTCTATTTTGGCAGTGCTTTTTAGAAAAGCAACAGTATGCATCAAACAGCTTTCTGTTTATCAAAACACTGGAAATAAAACTACCCTTCAGCAGTCAAATTATTACATGTGTATCAGAACTTAATGATAGAAATTACTTTGTTTCTTTCTTATACAGCCTTTTAAAATTGTTTCTCAGCCATTAAATTGCAAGGGCTTATTAGGAGCTTTCAGTGTCTTGTATACGGATGTATTTTGTGTACTAAGTGTAATTGAAACCACCTTTAAAATTGCTTGGGAGAAAAAGGCAAGTACAAGAACTAAAGGAAAGATTTATCCACTTTAGAATCTCAGATATTCGTCTTCTTTTTAGCATTCAGGATTGTTGACAATCGAATTCTCAATTTTCTATATAAAGTGTGATGTTTGTTTTTAGAAGGGACCTACCTATTTAGCTGGATGTTTTAGCGGATACTACTTTAACAACACTCCATACGTTCCTGATGGCTTGACACTTCTCCCTGTTTCAAGAAAACTGCCTCAGTTGGATGTCAGCTCTGCACTGTTGGTTTTCAAGGGATCTGTTGGGAATTGCATAAATCAGGAGAGCAGAGGCACTATGTGTTTTAGTCTTTGTACAAATCATTGACTTAGCGCCTTCTAGTTCCTTTTGACAGTTACTTAGTTATCTCTATTTGGGAGACAAAATCTGCACCAGGAGGATTAGTTAGCCTACCTGTGCACTGGTTACTTTCTAGGGGTGCCTCTTTGTAGGCTGTGGATGGAGTTTATTAGATTTTGGCACTTAACTGTCACTTATCAATCTTGTGTCGTAGAAACTTGAATTGTGATTCTGATCCTCGATTTATGGAGTAGAGGGAATAACAATGTAGGATGAACAATGTTATGTATTATTACTTGATTTGCCTCATTGACAGACTTCTTCTAACCCAGTCTGGGTTAGAAAAGCTTGTTCACTCCATGGTGTTTATGAGTTGGTATCCACATCAAATATTCTCCATTAAATAGATTAAGTGTTCTGCAACTGGAAATGTTTCTTTTCTCAGCCTATGATATGCTCAGGTTCATTTAAGGATTTGGCTTGTGCCTGGCAGCTGTTTTAAATAAGCAAAGCAAAGGTCACTAAGAAAACAAAGTTGTACTAAGTATGATTTGAAATGTGTGCCTTTAGGAAGATTGCTACAGAACAGATTAACGCGGCAGTCAGCTTTAACTAGATATTCATAGAAGGGGCTTCCTTTTCTTACACACACAGGGGTTCCAGGGGCTGCAACAGTATGTGCACAGTATACCTCCACCTCCCAGTCAAGTGAATTTTGGTGCTTCAGTGGCTTAGAAGTCACTTGAAGTGGAGTTTGATGAAATGTTTGGTGTGTTTACTAGGTAAATAATGAGAATTTCTTTTTAATTTCATCCGTGGCATCACAAAAACATTGTCTTGGACAGGACTTCAGGGATCATGTGAGCTAACATTTAGTTCTGAAGGAGAAATAGTCTGCCTGGAAATATTTATTTAAAATATTCATAGACAACCTACTTAAGAAAATTTCTTTTCTCAAAGGTAATTTGCTCCTATGCTGTCTTCACTCCTTTAAGTAGGAGTGACTTCTCTTTAGTTGTGTTTTATCTGAACAATTTCTGTTGCTGCTGAATATTATTTCAATTGTTGTGAGGTCTCCAAAATAATTCTGTTCTATTTAAGTATCTATCAGTGCTGATTAATTTCAAGTTAGGCAGGGAAATCCTGAATCCCTCTGTATTTGTTTTGTCACATCCCAGGTTACATTTTTCCAACAGGAAGATTATAAGTAGACTATGAAGTTATGATTTTAAAAAAGCCCCAAGAACTAGTGTTTTAGCCTGGAGGCTGATTTAAAAAAAAAAAAAAAAAAAAAATCTGCTTTATTTCCCCCAGAGAATTTGAGGTTTTTATAAGAGGAAAGAATGTATGCTAAAAATGAAAGATTTATTACTCAGCTAACCTCTGTTCAGTAGTTCTGACACATGATTTTGTGCCAAACTGACTTCAGCTTGCTACTCAGTATCTCCCCTTTTCTGGCTACCAGTCTACATTGCCTTTGGCTACCAGTCTACATTGCCTTTGGCTACCAGTCTACATTGCCTTTGGCTACCAGTCTACATTGCCTCACTTTTTGCGAGGATGTTGTTTACATTATCATAATTCTGCTGTTGTTGCCTATTTTTTAAAAATTAAATTGGTAATTTCTTTGTAAAACAGTAGCCAAGACATATAAATTATTATTTTATAAAAATGCTTAATTATTGATTATACAGTGTAAGTGCTTGACATTCATTGGTAGTAATATGTGTGATTAGTTTGTTAGTCACAGGCACATGTTTCTGAATAAAGATGATTTAATTCAAAATATTACTCATATAATAAGGACCTTTTTTTCCTGAACTGTGTTTACTTTATTTAGAATTACTTCATATTCTCTTTTGTTGGAGAATTCTAGGACATTTTTCATGCAGACGAGTTTGTTAGCTACAATTGCACATATTACCGCAATTTGTTTCTTATGCACTATTAAACTAGATTAGTAGCATAGTGAATAGTGAAAACCATTGTCACTATCCAAAATATTATATTTTGGTAATTTATTATATTACACTACCCTTTAGTAGCATGAGGGTTTTACGTCAATAAAAGTGATCTTTTAATGGCTGTGCCATTAGTGAATGTAAATTCGCTGGAACTAGAGCGTTCACTGGTGGTGTAAATTACTGAAACTGGATAGTTAAATTATACATCAGTTTCATGGCAGTAGTTGAGAATGGTTCTTAAGACCATCAAAAAACTTTGGATTTTTTTTTCTGAATAGGAAGTAACTTAAACAAATAGTCTAATATGTCAATACTCCACACTACCTTCCCACTGTTTTTTAATATTGAATTTAAAAGATTCATAACCAAAGGAGCAAATTTTGAGTGTCCAACCCTAAAGATATTTACAAAATTAGGAGTCTTGCAGGGCCAGATTTTCATCATGCTGATACAATTAAGTCAGGAGATATGCTGCTGAACCTAACTGACCACTCTTGTCTTAAACTGTGTTAGAGCAGAGAGTTGAGTCCTTTGACTTCAAAAGCAGATTTATCTTCACATGTTTTCCCGGGGGGGGCGGGGGGGTGTGGAAATTATAAGATTTGGCTTTGTATCTTAATATAATTTCATACAAATCAAAACCCAGCAATCTGCTGAAGGAGTTACCAGAGGTTTTGACATGATCTGCCTTGGAAAAGTTTCTTTTTCTATCATTTACTTACCACTCCTTCTCTATATTTTCTTTTTTATTTCAGACAATACATAACAAATTATTTTCCCTTTTAGGTGCTAAAAAACCCTTGGGAAATCAAGAAAAAATAAGATTTCACTAAATCAGTTCTTGGAGTAGTCTAATAGTTGCATGTGAATTAAGGCTAGCTTCTCAAAAATATTTATATTCTTCATGTATGGTGATCTTAGTGTTATATAGTGTTATATAAATACTTCTGAGGATATTTGTTAAATGGCAAGAAAGACTGCAGAAGGCATTCGGCAAGACAACACTCACCTGGTAAATACGGGGGCCTCCATGTGAAGCATTTGAGTTCACAAAGAGAAGTTTGGGCACACTGCAGCAAGGTTTCTTGTTTTGTGCATTGAGCCCTGGGTTGCAATGCTGCATGCAGGACTGTTCTACAGCGTTTGTGTGACCTTTAGAAACACATTAAAAAAAATAAAAATTGGAGTCTTTCCTTTTATCTTTCCAAGGAATTCAGAGCTTCTCAAAACAGTTGAATCTAATTAAACTTATTAGACTGAAGAGTCTGCAGCTCTGAGGTGTTAAATCAGAAGTGTTCTGCTAGAAATAAATTCCATACTGAATTCCTGGCCCTTCTGAAATCTGTAAATATTTTGTTCTTAGCTTCAGTGGGTACAGGTCATTTTGGTTATCTCCCGCTAAGCAGTTGCAGCCTCTGTTATGGAAATAGTGGTAGAAGACTGTCAGTATTCTGCACAGCTTCAGAAATGTAAAATGTACAAGTTCTATGTTAAAAATAGCTGTATCCATTGTCCTCTTCCTGTTGTTTGTACTCCTTTGTTTGCCTGCATGAGAATTTCTACCATCCTGCAGCCTGACGTTTAGCTCTCCCTTCTGCATGGGGGAATTTTCTGGTGATTCGTGTCTTTGAGATCTAATGTACAATCAGTCCTTCAGAACTGGGCTGTGCAAGTCAAAGAGTTTCATCCTGGCAAAGCATGAGTGTTAAAGCTGTAAATGGAACGTGAGATAGAGCTCTGTGGTTCTTGAGATGACAGTCCATCTGGGAATGGAACATGCTAAGACTTGATATGTGTGTTTCCTCTCCAGTCTAACTAAAGCTCTCCATATATAGTGTCTGGGTGCTGACAGAGGAGTCTTCTGCGTTCATCAGTCAGGCTGCAGGCAGAGCAGAAATCACCAGGTGTTTTGCACCTTTAATACTCTTTTCCCCTTTTTAGTTTGGGTATCTTCTTACTTGTGCAGCAAGAAGGCCAAAATGTATCAGGACAAACTTCTGCTTCAATATTTATTTGAAATAAGTGGATAAAAAACATTAAAGATATTGTGTGATTTATTTATTTAGACTCAACTGAACTTTTTGGCTATAGTGCTACTTTGCTATAACTAGGTCCCAAAAACATGATGTTTACTTTTTTTCATTCCTTATCTTTCTTCATGCGTTTTTCCTGAATTTCTCCTGTTTCCTGGAGTCTCTGTGCTTGAGTTTTTATTTATTCATTCTTAAAGATAGTAATATTATCTGGACTATTGTTTGGCATGCTGCATTTCTCCTGAAAGAAACAAAGAAATAAAAATGTTTTCTTTGCTATTAAGTCTTATGCAGGAAAAGGTGGACAAATGATGAATCACTTCATGATTCTGGCACTACTGCTCCTCCTGAGGACGTGCTACACTACATACTCACAGAAAGGTAAATGTCTGAATGTTTGATTTTTTTTATTTGGAAGCAACCTACAGCAGCTGAAGCTTTCAGCTTTCTGATTTGTAATTCTCCAATTAAGAAAGATGTCACACATTTAATCTAATTTTCTTTGGTAAGGTGATGGAGCAACTTTCATTATTACCTTTTGTGACCCCATTATGTAAAATTATACAAAATCATGCAAAATTGCCTGTTGAATCAACAACTTGCAGTGATGTGAAATGGAAGTGTATTTATTTATTTGCTCTTCCTGTTTCTCCTATGATCGGTACTGTCATCTTCAAATAATTTATTTCCTCCTTGACAACTTTTATGGGTTTTTGGTTCTTTCCTTTCTTTTTTTTTTGTCTCATTCTGAAAACTTTAGCATTTCTGTTGGCTCTTTTCTGATCAGGTCCCAAGATTCCAGGACTAGATTTTTATTTTTCACACTTCACATATTTATCCAATACAAATACAAAAAGCAAATATACATATTTGAAGAGGAAAAAGTTGAATATAATGGTAACTTTTCAGAAGGCTGTGTATTTTAAGGTAAAAATACTTCTTGCGTACTTGCTGCTAGCAATAGCATTTGGGTATGTCTCTATTAAAAGAAAAAAGAAAAATTTTAATTGACCTTCCCGTGACCATCACTAAGAATGTAGACCCTACCAGGTTCTAGTCTGCATTATGGAAATTTTATTGCCTTTTTTAAAGTTGGTGAAGAAGGAAGAGAGATGATTGGGTTTTATAAAATATATTTATTATCCTACTGAAGGGGTAATATATCTCTTTCAGATATTTTGAAATTCATGTGTTCACACACCACTCACCCAAGTCTCAGTTTTGAGACTTATTACTAGGGTTCCTAGAATGGCAAAACTTTGTAATGCAGGCAAGTCCAAACTGTTACTTCATTACAGTGTCTTGGTCACTTGTTTTCACGTGCAATTTTTCAGGAATAAAATTAGTCTCTGTTGTTAATAATAACTATTCGCATGGTCTTGAGTTAGCTTGCAAGTTAAAGCAAGTCTTAAGATGACTTGATTATTTAATTTTGCCAGGAGACAATATTGTAACTGTGAACGCAGCAAATACTTCCACATATTAAAATTAGGCTACAAAATTCTTTAATACCTACATTGGTGGTCATCAAAATTTTTGATATATCCTTTACTATATTGTTTCTTCTAGTTTTTAGTACTGTGTATAAGCTCCAACTGATGATCTAGACTGTTGTATGCCAGACTCTGTGGAAAACAAAATAGTGTGGGGTGTGAAGTGATATGTCATCTAGCTGAAGAGAGAGACACTTGTACAGATCTGAAAAACCTAGAAACTAATTACACCTTTGCAGGTTTTTTTTATCAAGCTAATTAAGTGTTGCAGGTAGAAGTACTCTTTATGGTATTCTTTATGAGAAAAAGGGGTATTTTCATTTGCACAAAAAGAAACAGATGCAGAGAGGACATGAAGGCTCATCAATAAACACAATAGGCAAAATAATGACACTTGCAATTAGAATTTGCTAGAAAAAGAGCAGAAAGAGGATAGGGAAATTCAGAAGATATGTAGAACCTTCTTTTAATGGCGCACTCTGAAAAAGAAAGGGGTTTCTGCCAACTGGCTAGCTTTTCTTTCAGGTGTATTTATTTCCTTTCCCTGGACTCTTACTTTGTGACATTGAATTTCATTGAGAGACTAGCAGGGTCCTTTCCTTCTCTCAGTTCCTCTCTGCCTCTGTTGCTTCAGCAGTGCAGACAGAAAAAACAATAATGGCAAGGTCCAGAGTTCCAGATCAGCTTGTGTATGTGAAATGAGATCCAAGTGATTTAGTACATGGTGCTTTAGGTAAACGAATGATGAACGTAAAAGTAAGGTTGACCAGGAAATGAGCAGCTAAGATTACGTACTGGAGACAAACATTACAGTCAATTCTTTAGCATAAGTGGATTTTAACAGTGTTGATCTTGTTTTGATGGTGAAAATCTGTAAAATGTGGGGAAATTAAACGTGTTTTGTCCTATCTTCCCAAAATAAGGTTATACTCCACTTCCACAGTTAATTTTATGAATCATTGTGCTGTTTTGATTGTTCTGGCTCCTTGCCTAGTCAGTTGTTGGCAGTGAAGCTAATAATATTTCTTTTTTCCAGTAAAACCTAAAACTGATGCTCTGTCATCATTCAGGGAAATTTATCCCCAAGCCTTCCACCTTCTTTGTTCAGTTTCAGGCAGTAATTGTCATAGGTACTGGGTTTCCTTATGGCAGTGTAAAACTGATGCCCGTTGTTTTTCAAAAGCAACTGTGAAGCAGCTTTTAAGGACCAAGTCATTACCACAGACAAAAAGGAAATCTTATTTCTGCATGTGAAACATTTTGCACTTACCTCACAGAGTCACTAAGGCTGTCATTCTGCTTTCATGTAATTTACAAGTTAATAATTTCTTGTTAATTATATGTTAAGACTGCAGTGAGACTTCATAGAAGGTGTGTTGCATGTATTTCTTTCTCCTAAACACTTGAAGATACCACAGCCCCTGTTCTGAGGCCACGTGTTTGAACAGTGAAACTTGATTTCTTTTACGAGCTTATCTGAAGATGCCTGTACCACTAGTTTCCTCCAGATGGAAAGCATATGGTTTTCATTTTGCTCTGACTTCTAGTACTCTTGAAAATGGAATAGATAAAAAATATCCCAACAGAATTTATGAATGTTTTGCTAAAAAGAGAATCCTTTTTTTCCCAGCAGTTTTAAATAACTTTTTACTAATTGTAAAATACATTATTTCTTCCATTTATTCTTTAATTATAGTCTGCACTTATATAAACAACAAAGTTGAGTCAGTGTCTGTATTCTCATAATTAAAAAAAATATGCTTATAAAGTTTTATTTGCTTGCTTTAATTGACCAGAGATTGTTATAACTACTGCTTCTCTTGAACCTTTAATTCCTTCTCCTAATGTAAAAATCCCTGTTTGGAAAACTGCTGCACAGATACTGCAGGATAAATTGCAGAATGATTTGGATATGTGATGGCTACCAGAAGCATCTATCAAAATGTGGATTCTCAGTCTAAATCTCCTGAATGCTTATGTTTCTGCTAGTTGATACCCGGCAGAAGTCTCAGGTGGTTCAGTGCATGATGCATGAAGTGTATCTGGGAGACAGGAGTGGAGGTGGCAGTTTTGTGAGAGGGGACTGTGGAAGTCTCTTAATCCATCATGTCCCTGATGACTCTGGCTGTAATGTGGCAGGAATTCACAGAATGAATTCTATTTTACTAAAAGGTGCAGCTATTTTTGTGACTTTTTTTTTTTTCTGTGTCTTGGTTAGGATGAACATTCTACTTTGTCCTTTTGTAACAAGCAGAAGCACCTTGGAAAGGACTTGTGGCAAAAGAAAAGGCCTTGTGGCAAAAGAAAAGGCCTAGTTACTCGGATGTTTCAGCTCCCTAGCTTTATTAACAACCAGATCAAATTTAGGGAGTCTATGTTTATTGGTTTTGTTTTCAGGAAGTAGAGAAATGACAAATCAGTGAGTGCTATATTTCATCTCTCCCAACAGTTAGGGTTTTAGGGAGGGGTCACAAAGGAATAGTCTAAAAAGAGGAACTACTTACAGGCTTATTTGTAGTTTTTAGCAGAACAATCTTGCAGGGCCTTTCATATCCCAACACCAAAAGGGACTTAAATCTGACTTTTTGACTTTATCATGCTGTGGTCCGGAATTAAATCCAGACCCAGAGAAGGATGCAAGTGACATTAGAACTAAGTGTCTAATTCCAGTAGAAGAATCCACAGCCATGACCTAAGCTGTCTATAGAGCCACCAGGAATATGCTTAATACTAGACTATCATCTAAGTTAGCTACTGGAGGGAAACCCTTAACCTATCCTGTTCAAATAATGTTTTTGCATTAACTCATTTAGTCTGGATTAAGTCAGAGATCAAAACTGAGCCCAGAGTTTCTGCCATAATGATATCAAGGCTTGCTGGGGTTTGGGATTTTTTGGGATTTAGTCCGTTTTAATATGTTGTGTTGTTCCTCTTCATAAGATTATGAAGGAATGGATTTGTTTTCCCATGAAAGAGCTAGTAAATTGAGGGTATAAATAAATTAAGCAGCATACCAAATATCATGGTGGGGAGCTATTGAATAGATTCAAGAGCCTCATTTTAGCCTGCTGTTTCCTCAAGAAGAAGAAAAATTATCTTTCCTTTTGTCATCATCAGCATGTGTCATGATCACTTTTGTTTTTTCCTTCAGAACCATCTGGTGTGGAACCTATCTTATCTCTAACCACTGTTGTTTCAGATCTGCTTTGTAACTTAGCTAGACAGTAATATTTTTGTGCCCTTTCTGTGCTCCTAGAACCCAATGTGTTTCCAGTAACATATCTTAACATTTCCAAGGATCTGGATCTTCAGCGGCTGCTGGTGGAATGGGATGTTGTCAAGTCAGCGCATGATGCTGAGCTGGCAATATCTTTTGAGATACAAGTCCGTCGAACCGATGAAGCTACTACTGTGTGGACAGTAGGTGTATTTAGAAAATAAGTGTACAAGTCATTTACAATGATGGAAGATGTAGTGATGTCTCTTTGCAAAGTCCCTGTCCTGGTAGTTTTCCTTAACATCTAAACCAGCAACATTTTCTGAAGAGGAGATCACCCAAATATTAGCCTTAGGCCTGTTTGGGGTGTTTTTCTGTTTGTGAATTCTGTATGGGAACAGTCTCCAAAGAAAATTTAAAACTTAGTAAAACTGAAAAACTGCACTAGCTCATTTAGAGTTGCTATTTTTCATAAAGTACATAAAACAGACAGGGGCTTACTTTTCTGAAATCAGTGATCAACAAAATAAGATAGACATTATTAAAAATCACAGTTTACTTTGATCACCCTAGCTGGTTGTCTCTGAGTTTGAAGAGCCACATCTTCACTGCAAATGAGCTTTATGTAGTTTATGTAGAAATTCTTATTAACTTGTTGGAAGGAAATAAAAGTACTTCAAATCCAGGAGTGTAGATGGTTCTGTTATTCTTAATAAACATGACAAGTTACTTTGGATGTCACTACTGTACAAGAATATATTTGTTTCTGTGTTTTTCTGAAGTATGGGTACCAATAAAGAAACTGTGAGTCTGCTCATACCAAGGCATGGACAGCCTATGTAATTTCTAGAGCAGTGGCCACATTCCTCAGGGCTATAACTGAGAAACTAAATTTTGAACTGATGGCAGTTTTTCTCAGATCAGTGGTAATATGAAATATTGGCAGGTGTTGCCAATGAAAGCAGTACTGTAGAGAAAGTTCTCTACTGGTCAGTGTGAGTCAGGGCTTTGGTACAAAAGCATACGAGCAGCACAGATCTGGATGCTGAGAATCTGGAATAGTTGCTGTAAGTACTAAAATACATAGAATGATAGAATCTCATACGTTGGAAAAATTCTTTAAGATTGAGTCCAGCTGTTAACCCAGCACTACCAAGCCCACACTAAACCATTTCACTAAATTCTGCATCTGCACATCTTTTAAATCACTCCAGGAATGGTGACTCCAACACAGGAATATGTAACCCAGAAGATTAAGATGCATTTGTAGGCAGCAGCTTATGCAACAGCAGACACAACCTGCTGAAAGTCTCTGAGAGCGAATCCATGTCATGATAAGCAGGGTCTCACTCCCAAATATGTGAGCACATCAGTCACTCCACCACTGCTAGCACAGATCTGTAAATTAGTTGACTAGTTACTTAGTGTGAGATCACATGTAGTTAGTGGAGTTTCAGCCATTAATTTTCAAAGGCATTTTTCTCCTTTGAACTTTCTCAATCCTTTTGATTGTATTTCCAAATCTTCATGTTGCTGTGTTTTCAATACTTTGCCTTGCTGCTCTTTCTAGGAGTTTCGTAACGTCACACTTGATAAATTGGGAAAGCCTCTTCACTGGACATGGGATTCAGACATACCTTTGGAGTGCATGTCACATGCTGTGAGAATCAGGAGCAAGGCAGAAGCATCAAAAATCTGGAGTCAGTGGAGTTTGTGGGAGACTGTCCCAGGTAAGCCAAACAAGACTTTGCTATATTGGGGTTTCTTCCAAGTATAAAGCTAGTTTGTAATTCACCAGTGAATGTAACCATGGAGGACAGTTCAGGAGAGGTGGCATCACATCAATAATCCATTTGCTCTAAGCACTAACCAGTTCCTTATATTTTGCTGGCAATGACAGCAGTGCTTCAGCCACTGCTATAATTTGCAGACTATGTTCCTAAGCTAGTAGACTGAAAGTTTTAGAGCTTTTTTTTAACCCACACTTTAAAAAAATGTAGTAGATGGAGTGACATGGGATCTTGGATAGGCGCATCCCTGGCTCAGACTTGGGGAAAGGAGGGGAAGCACATAGCTAGGGGCTACATGATCTGATGAATGTGTTGCTTTTGTCTGGGATTCATAGCTTGAATTGGTAATACAGAGGGATAGAGAAAGGAGCAAGTGAGCTCCTTATTTCACTTGGAATGAATGTCTTGTGAATTATATGAGAATGAACAGGGAGTGAACCAATAATGTAATTAATGGCATCACAATTTTTTTTTTTTTTTTTTTTTTTTAATTACCATGTCTTACTAGAGCAGCTTGGTTTCTAGAGAATCTTGTTTAAACAAAACATGTAACTACTTTAGAAAATATTACTATAGGGATTTTATAATGAAACACTCATTTGGAGCAGCAAGGACTTTTAGATATTGGAGACATCATGTGTATGGAAGAGGCATCACAGGTGTTCATACTTGGATTGTGACACTCATCTCCCTCTTGTTATATAATGGGCACTAGTCTTGCAAATAATGCAAGACTCTTTTTTGTCCCACAATCTCCTCAATCCTGGAGATTTTATTTTTTTCAGTTGAAAGTGGATGTGGTTCAAAAATATTACTCCTTCATCAAAAACTGATCCCACATCACAGACCTGATTTAGAGCTCTCTGAAAGACAGCAACTCTCTATGTCATCAGGTTTTTGGATCAGATTCTTGAGAGTAGATTTTATCTGTGCAGCATGTGTAAAAAATGGAGTCAGTTAAATTCCATGGACTTTTCCATCCAGTAAACAGTCAAGCATAGAAAGCTGTGGGAGTCTCATTCCAAGGTGATCATCCCCTCACTGATCTGATTCAGTCAATGTTCACTCCTCTTAGCTGAGCTCTGCAGGAGCACCAGACCATGACGTTTTTATAGCCTTCTGCTCCAAGTCTTCAAGAGGAGGCAACCTGTGCATAGGAGCAGGAGGGATTGTTCCTTCTTGACAGAACACTTTTGTTTTCTCTAAGTGAAAGGCAGTAAAACAGATTTTGTCTCTTATGTAGCTTGTTGGACTACTTTACATGTTTATGAGTTTAAGGGAAAGGTATCATTACATGTGACATTCATCTCTGTATTGGGAAGAATACTAAATAAAAGTCTGTGTATGGATAATATAATGTTAGCAATTTCTTGTGTAAATTAAATGCTTAGTTTTGTGTTCTGGCTGAAGGCTGCTGCCCTGAGCAATTTTTTTTTTTTTTTTTTTTTTTTTAGGCCAGTACGCTTCAAATACAAGTGGCCCACAAATCTTTCCAAAAGAAAAAATTTTAGCAGAAGGCTCTGATATCACTCTTTGCTGCATAGGAGGGAAAGGTCGAACCATTAAGGAATTCTCTGTATACCCAACTGTTGATGTTTTCAAACATACAAACAGTCAAGTCAGACTTCTCACTGTGAAAAATCTGTCACATGACAAAGGGTCTAACATTCATGTCTACTGTTATGATGAAGATGAGCAGTTACATCAGGCAGCTTTCTTTGTGGGTAGTAAGTAAACACCTTGTTACAGTTTTATTTTCCTCTTGTTAATAACTCAAGAATGACTGCAGAAAAAACAGGGGGGAAATTGGGGAAAAAAGAGCTTGCTGTAAGTTGTAATGGTCTTGTGATGTCTGGCTGAACTCTGACTTGAGGTCTGTAAACTTATATAGAGAAAGCAGGAAAGAATGGCATTAAATTAATTGACCCTATGACAGGGGTTTGATTCATAAATATACCCACCCATTTAGGAGTTCAGCTTCATTGTCTGTGTGCATGTGGTAAAAACTCAGCACAGTCTCCTTTTCAAAGGCTAATAGCAATTTTTAAAGATAAAAAAGAATACAGATTGAATACATGAATGGATGAGTGTAAAAAGAAGATAATAGAGTATAAAAGTGTTTGATTGCTATTGAATCATGGTATTATCCTGACTATATCTGCAGAGTGGTCATTGAAAAAGTGTAATTTCAGTAATAAGATCTATAGTATACCAGACTTCATGCTTATCCATAATTTCTAGCTTTTTAATGTATTAAAAAGGTTGATGAATTTTGCCTTGACTGCCATGATGTTGTTGGGTTTTTTTGCTTATTTTGTCTGACAAGAACCACCTGATACACCTAAAGATTTTTCCTGCCAAACTCAAGACATGAAAAGAGTAACATGTACTTGGAGAGAAGGAGAGACCTTTCTCTATGGACAGAATTTACCACGATACACCTTGTCTGAAATGTAAGTCTCATTATTATATTAACCCTGATCTGTGCTGTAGCAAACAGTTCCTTCTTTCCCTTAGAATCTGTGGAAATGCTTTTTGTCCGTGTAATTAGCTGCTTTCCTTTTTCCACCTCACTGATCACTTATTTAACAAAGCTTGGGCAGTGTGGAACTGCTCTGAATTAGATTAGCTGTAACAAAGTTGACAGTCCTTTAGATGAACTTCTGCCTGATAAAGCTTATTCTAACCATTCTTTTGAGTTAATATGTTTGGATATTGTTCAGTAGGTATGAAGACATCCTGACATCAGGATGTAGATAACTTAAAAATATAACAAAATTATTGGGTAACACACACAATAAATAACTAGAATCTGATGAGCTGGTAGGCTGAGTATTAGTGTGCTTATGATCCATTGACACTAATGCTGACTCAAAGGTAGCGCTCTGCCTGATTAACCTCCCTAGGTATTTTCCATTGGATTTTAGAGCTTTACATGCCGATGTTTTCTTTCTTGAGTCCTTGAGCTACTGAAAATCCTATCTCAAACATCTTTCTTGTGTCTATGATTTCTGTAGTTTCAGCTGGCTTCTTTACTTCTAAAGAAAAAACAATCTGCAGACTTTCTTGTACCTCTTTCTTAGCCCTGAGTCAAGGCTACACAGGCTGTGGCATATCAGACATGGCCCTTACATGTGGAGAGGGGCTTTACAGCAAGACCTGCAGAGAAAGGGAAACTCATAAAACAGGACAGATACCTCATAATCACAACAAACTTTCATCAGAAGATCTCAGCAGAAAACAGGCCAGCATTGCAAATACCTTCCTGGTCTCTGCATCACTCTGCATCATTCACTTCTATTGAGATACTGTAATGGTGATTTAAAAGTGGAAAGTTAGAAGATGCACTTCAAGATGCAGTTGAAATTATAACTTCATTTAAAAGCTTAATGGTAAACGTTAATTATTTAGATCTTGGCAAATAAGTCTCTGGTTTAGACTATCCATAAGGAAATTTCTAAAAGCAATATAGTTGTATCTTAAAAACACAAACCTGGATTTCAAAGGAAACTTTAAGAGTATTTGTGTTCATCATATTTCAGGCTAAGGGAAAGGAGGGGGTGACTTCTTATATAAGTCCCCTCAGCCTTATTTTTTACAATGCTGTATTCTAGTTGGACATCAGAAACTTCCAAGTTCTATGTTGATTGTGTGTTATGGAAAACATCTTTCTTTCTCTTTGCCTCACCTTCTCCCTCTCCCTTTCTTTGATAGGTCATCCGGGAAAACAGCTCTGTGCAAAGCAAGTTGTTCTAAGCAGTGCTCATGCTCTTGGGATGTAGGCCAGCAGTGGATCTGGAATGTCACACTGACTGTGGAAAACCCACTGGGAATAAAAACTGCCACAGATGTTTTTGATATAAATCACAGAAGTAAGATTTTTTTTGTGTCTTTGATTAAGGCTTTTTGTTACTCCTTCTGAGCTTGATGCTTTTGTGTCCCAGTTTAGAGTATGGAAATCCTTGATTTTTATCTTCACCGTTTAATTAACTTGTCTATTCCTGTGTTATATTTACCTCTCTCTTCAGTTTCAGCTTTGGAAAGCTGTGTTAACAGTGGAAAGAAAACAGCTTTACTCCAAAGATCAGATTTGGTTATTGGAATGACCCCTTAATGTTTCAAAATTTGCTGCTTTGCTGAAGCTGGTTAATGGAAGAGAAAGGAAAATGATGAAAGGATATAAAATGGGGAGTTTAAGCAAAATATCTGTGTAGGTTACTTGGAAATTGGTATGATTTGAGATGCGTAAGAGCTATTGCTGGGAAAGAAGTGATGGTGCTAACCTGCCTTTGGTCCTAATATGGGACAGTGACCTCCGCTGTGAAGAGTAGATCATCGGTGACAAAAGCCAGGTTATTCTCTGAGCAGTATCTAATGGCTGGTCCCTTAAGTTTCTTCCTACTCCTGCCTCAAAACAGCTGGGTATTTCTTCAGTCTCCAGCAGTATTTCCAGTTCTCCTTGAGTCCTCTTCAGTGTTCTCCACGTCCTGTGGCTGCCTTACCTGTTTGAAGAAGTAGGAAGGCAACAGGTGCTTTGTGCAGCTCGGAAGCTGACAGGACAATGGCCTAGGAAGCTGTTGGTTTAACTGCTGCATCCTGGCACTGCTTCCTTCCTCAGAGGATTGCTGACAGTTTTGCTAGCCAAACTTTTTTATATTTAACTTATGTTAAATGTCGATGTTAGATTTGTCTCAGAGAGGCAAGAGAAGTCTAAAATTTGATTATCTGATTGTTCGGAAGTGGAAGAGGCAGGTCAAGAAAGTGGAGGAGTAAACTGACAAGTTGTAGGGAGACAACACAATGTCATTAACTCAGTTTTTATGGGGAAATCATGCTAGAATAGTTTATATTCAAAGTGATAAGTGCATTAAAATTTTACTGCAATATTCTTTTTCCAGTCCTAGTGTTAGTAGAAAGTTAAAGAAGTTATGTATAATATGTGTGATGAATGAAGCTTTTATATAATGGTTCCTGTAAAATCCTTCATGTTTTCTCTGATCCTGCAAATACTTACGTAAGAATTTTCCTTACTTAAAGGGTGACATAAGAAAACGTAAATCCATTGTTTCCAATTCTGCATGTGGTAGTTTGGACCTTCTATATCAAATAAAACACTTTTGACTGTAAAAAACACTACATGGAGCAGTGTAATTCAGTAATACAATTCGTGAAGTTTTAGGATAAATGGCCAAAGGTGTCGCTAGAGGAGACGAGAAGAGTGATACTTACACAGCCAAGTTCAGAGTAAAAAGAAGGGAAGTTTATTTACTTGACCTCACTTATATAGATTCTGGACAATGACCAGGGATTGGAGAATGAGGTTGCCACCTTTCCACCCCACTGGCCAGACTAGAAGTCCATCAGTTGTCCCTCATCAGAGGGGAATGCGAAAACAACCATTTTGTTTATGTTACAATCCGTGAGAAGACTCCACTACAAAAATGCGAACAAACCAGAAGGCTAAAACTCAGGGCAACACAAGGGTGTAAGCATACTCCTCACTTGCATTGCATCCCCTCACATTGCATTATACTCCCTACTCTTATACTGATAATATGAGAGAGTTTGAGATTTACTTTCCATGCTGAATACTCTTACACGGCAGTTAAAGGATCTCAGAAATCTTTTGGAAGAAGTAGCATTGGCACTGTTTACAGGGGGGTAACTACTGACAGGAGTCAGTGTTAGAGTTGTGAATAAAATTTCTGTCAAAGAGGCACAATTCTGGGGTGTAGAAATGTGTCAAATGTTACCATGTTGCATCAGGAGCTTCTGCCAGGTCCTGAATTAGAGAAATTTAATGGTTTTGCAATAAATGTCTCTCTTCCTTTTGTCTGTGATGTTTTCAAACTCTTCTAAGTCAGCACAAGGGGTTTTTTTAAACCCTGTGAAATATTTACTTACATTTACATTCTGAAATGAAGTTTTAAAATGTGTTTCTTCAAGATTAGGAGAAAAGCCTGTATTTTTTTATTTGCTTTTACTACTCAGCTAAAATATCTTAACATACTATTGCATGTATTTTTTGTTTTAAGAGCTAACTTAGATTTTCCATTGGCAGTGTATCCCACTGCACCTTTCCAGGTTTGGGAAGATTGCTCAGATACAGAAATTACATTACATTGGAATTATGAAAACAATGAAATTGAACTCTTTTGTCAGACCGAAGTGCTCCAACCTGATGGCAAAGTAGAACTGGTATGAAACCTGAATTTCCTAAACAAAAACATAGTGAGGATCTTTCCGATGTGATTAAAAAATAATTCCTCAGCAATACAAATACTTTGTAAATCTTGTGAGCAGCATGTTAATGTGTCAGTTTTCTGGATTTGTTTGCTTCCCAATCTCTACACTGATTATGTGGTCCATGTGGGCAGCCACTGTTGGCTCTAATTCACACTCCAAACACAGCCTGTACTCTGGCAGAAGTACATGGTGTGACTGGTCTGACTATGAGCGCAATGCTCTGCTGAATGGGTTCTGAGATTTCCTGAAGTTAGTAAAAACACTGAAGGGCCTAGTAATTGTAAATTTCTATTTTTTATATATACACACAGACACACACACACACGCGCGCACGTGTATGTATATTAGCTACTGGTAGTCTTGATTTATTTTTACCGCTTGTGCTATTTCACACACAGCTGAGCAGTGCTGCAGATTTCTTTGTATCAGTCCAAGCTCTTTCTGTGTGCTGTTGACTGCAGTTTATGGTAGTGAGTCTGGTTTCTAGTGATGGAATCCAAGAACAGTTTTCCTTCCCTTCCTCTTCAATCTCCTTGAAGATTATTTGAGTAGATTCCTTATCTTGTCTCACCTCTTCTACAAATTGTGAGGTTGATGGACTCTTTGCCTGTTTACTGTCACTGCTCTGTATCTCCTTTCTTAGAAGGCAGCTTGCCTCTAGCACATTAAAAAGGCGCAGTGAAGATCACAGTTAAGCTGCATTCTAATTTGATTGTAGTTTAAAGGCTGTCAGATCAAGTGACCACTGCAGCTGGCCATTGCAGGAGACGGTTTTGAGGAGAGGCTTAAAAGCATACTGGCTTTTTGATTCTTACCAGAACTCACTTTGTCTCTTAGGAGAGAGTGGGGTGAAGACTGGGGAGAAAAAAATGCAAAGGTAGCTGTAGATTGCTCTGCATAGATCTGGAACAACATCCTACTTTTATATGAGGTAATAGCTCTATGAGTGCAAGAGCTCATTAAATTCCCTCCCGGATGTAAAACATGCTGATATGGAGGCTTCTGAGTGACTCAGACAGTTGCACAGAGGTGGCTTTCAGCCCTCCTTTTGGATCTCCCACTATTTTGCTCTTGTGCATTATTTGCTTTTTTTGATTGTTGTTCCATGAAAGTCTCTCCCAAGTGAAGCTTAACTGGCTGTTGCAGGATCTAGAGGAAGAGCTGTTTTCTCCAAGAAGAGCACCTTGCTGAGGATGCTGTTCTGAGCCATGCCTGTTGTGTCTTTGCGTTTTGCAGCACAACAGCTCCGTGGGTGACTCAAAGCGCATCACTGTGCGTGGGCTGCGGCCGCACACGGAGTACACGGCCAGGGTGCGCTGCGGGGCGTCCGAGCACTTCTGGAGGTGGAGTGAGTGGAGCCAACCCCTGACCACCAGAACAAAGGAAGGAAGTATGTCCAACCCATTGAGGAGCAGAGTTTGAGGGTTGTTCCTTGCTCGCCGCCTCTCTTTGCTGCTTGTTTTTGCTCTTCCACTGTGCAGCTAAAGCAGAGGCCTGTTGCACGCATAAAAGAAACACGCTAAACAAACTCCAAGAAGATGACTTCTTGAATAATTGTCAGCCTACCTGCTAGTCTCAGACCTTCCCTCCAGTGCAGGCAGTGGGAAATCCAGTTGACTGGGAAGATGGACAGACTGGGTTACAGTGCCCTGTGAGGCCTGGAAGAATGGTGCAGAGGTGGGAACAAGAGTTTGGTGACTGCAAGCAAAAACTTTCTAGAGAAATTAAGCAGACTTTAATTCATAAAAAAGGAATAAAAGGACAATGGTGTTAAAGAATAATGTTTGGGAAGGCCCTAGGGGTGATGGGAAAAAAGAGATGTTTTGAGTGGAATTTCTTCAAATGGGAGGGAGCATTAAAACTGCCTATCCTTTCAACACCCAGAGCATTCTCATTTTCTTGTTTTGCTATATTTATTGCAGCCCCATCAGGGAATTTGGACATATGGAGAGAAATTACACCAGTTCTGGGGGGGCGAAATGTGACCTTGTTCTGGAAGGTGAGACATCCTGACAGAAATAGAAACAAAGCCCTTCATAAAGGGGTTGGATATTTGTTTCATGATTTGTCGGCAGCTGGTAGCAATTCAGTATGAACTTGTCTTTTACAAATCTAAAACAGTATATATATAAAATATCTCAGAACACATATATGATGGTGTGCTGTCCTAGAATTTCAGACATACAATTTTGTTTTTCTAAGTATTAGAACAAGACTGATCCCTTTACCAAGATTTCTGCATTTCCATTTCAACCAGTATTTGTATGAATGGAAACAAGTATTTATATTCTTACAGAAATAACACATCCTGCTAGTTATTTAAAATTCTACATGATCCTCATACTTTTTCAGCAGAATTTACTAAGGTATTGTTCTCTTCCTCCATAACTTTTTTTCTCAGCAAACACCAAGTTTTCAAGCAAATGGAAAAATTATTTCATATGAAGTAACCTGGGAAAAAATAGAAGATGTCTCCAAGCCTGAAAGCATCTCCATTTCGTCAGTCAACAATAGCACAAGGATTTTCATTGATAACCATTCCTACAGAATCAGTATCTTGGCAAAGAACAATGTTAATTTTTCACTTCCTTCAGTACTGATCATCTCTAGAGCTACAGATAACCGTAGGAGTATTTTCAGCTATAATTACATTATTAGAGTTTTGTTTCTACCTGCTTTGAGTGAAGTCATAATTTATCATCTTGGGCAAGAAATTAACCTTACCTCTTAACTCACACCACAGCTGTCTGAAAAATATGACTGTATTTTCTCCTACAGTGTGGCAGCTGTCTGTTTATTAAGCTTAAGTGCAGAGAGTATCTTCACAGAGCAAAATACATTTGACCTAAAAATAGGGTCTCAGACCTACAATAGGCACCTTGATGGTGCAGCCAGAATCAGTGTGATTAGCTATTGTTGTTTTCAACTGGTTAGTATAAGAAATGTATTGATCTTCGTTTATCAAACTTCATGAGTCTGAAGTGTCATGCGGGACAATAATAAGAGATTCTGTTTTGTTCACTCCTAGGCACTGACGAGTTTAAGGAAGGACAGGTTAATGGTACAGATGATGGCATTTTTATCTCCTGGGAGCCCAGAAATATGTATGACAGTTACATTATTGATTGGTGTAACTTTCCCAGGTTGCACCCTTGTGATTTACAGTGGAAGAGATTTGGACCCAACACTTCCAGCGCTGTGATCAGCTCAGGTGAAAGCCAAACAACTATTCTTTCTGACAATGCAGCAGTCCTACAAGCTGTGGGCATTAATTGTATTTAGGAAAAAAATTATATTATTTTGAATATTGAATTCCATGCTCTACAGGTGTAATTCTTCAAAGGCATGTGACATCATGTTTTTCCTACCAAATTAATTAGACAGCACAAGTGTACCAGCACCATTAAGCCTTGGAAGACAGCACACTGTATTAGAAAAGTCAACACAGTATTTTATACAAAACCTCTTCTGAGTGGCTTATAGCAGCATCTTGAAGGAAGATGGTGAGGTTAATGAAGGGGTTAAAACAATTTAGCAAGAAAGATGCAGAAGGGAGCTCTATCCTATCTGTAACATGCATCAGAAGTCTAGAGTCAGTCAGTTTAAACCCATGGCATAGTGAGAGGTTTGGTGCTGTCAGTGTGTCACAAATGATGTCAGTGTGCCACAAGCACCAGTCCTTGCTTAGGATCCCTTGCAGGTTTTTTATCCTGGTTGTGGCCAGCAGACCTGAATCCTTTGTAGCAAAAGTTGCTCTGATATGCCTCTAAAGCTGCAAGGATTTAGCTTTCCTAGAGAGTCTCAAGCTGAGATCTCACTTTGGAATGAAACTTGTTTGAACAAAATTTGATTGAACACACATAAAGTTGCAATAAAAGGAGCTGCACCTCAATTCATACAAATGTCTCCTGCGTGTAATGAAGGGGACTGTAGTAACGCGTGGGAAGAGTATTTTCAAATTCTTCAGTGGTTTGCACTGGCATAATGTGAATGGGAATGGATGTCAGTGAGGATAAGGAATCCTGGTACCTGGATATGTGTCTGCATCAAATATTCCAAAACACAACCATTGCCTGTGCCAGAAATGTAAATGAAATTGTCTTTTTTTTTTGTGCATTTGGAGTCTATTGTTTGGTCACCTTGAATACTGTATGGCAAAAAAAAGATATATATCTATATCTATATCTATATCTAGATCTATATCTATATCTAGATCTATATCTAGATCTAGATCTAGATCTATATCTAGATCTATATCTAGATCTAGATCTAGATCTAGATCTAGATATAGATATATATAAACCTCTCTCCCAATTCTCTCTTTCAGACGGACAGAATAAATGTGTTTACTTCACATAACAGTCACTAAGAATTGGCTCGCCCTCTGTCTCCTTCAGTTGCTTTAATAGCACGATAGTACTCAGAGAAGGTGTCTAATAGGCTATTGACCTCTGTAGGAAGCAATTAAGTAAAAGTAACACTAAAAGACAATCCATAGCCTGTTTTTGTTCAACTGTTTTCTAGCTGCTTTTGTGCCGGGGGTGAGATACAAATTCAGCATCTATGGATCTGTTGCTAATAGAGCCTCCTTACTGGAAAAGAAGATTGGTTATCTCAGAGAGCTGCGTAAGTTGGCAACGTATGTGGGGCTTGTGTGTTTGCTAAATTGATCTGTCACAAATAGGATAATTGCCTCCTCCTACAGCTAGATAAAACTGGATTTTTTGTGTTCTTTCTGTATCTTCAGTGAGGCATTTAGACATTCTTTATCAACATACAGGCTCTACATGGAGAATATTTGACTAGTGCAGTGACCATGCAGAGCCCGTGTTTATTAGGAGAGCTAAACAAAGCTGTGATTATCAGTTATTGCTCATGTACTGTGTGGATGCATGAAGGTTCTGTGAAGTTTTTGTACAGAACTTTGCCTTTGTTTGGCTTTTAAATACAAGAAAGATATAAACATAAAAACCACATGGAAGTGTGGATTTTTCAAATGGTGAGAGAAAACACTCTTGAAGAATAATTGCAAGTTTAACTCGAATTTCCTTTCTTCCAGCTCCTCATCTTGACCCTATTGTGAAAAAAGTTGACCTGACTCACAATTCAGTAACACTCTCCTGGGAATTTTATTTCACAAATGAGTCAGAACCTGGTTTTATAAGAGGCTACCATGTTTATGTGTCACCTATACAAGGGAACTGCAATTTGAAAGGATCAAAAAAGCACATTCTTTCAGGTAACTGAACTCTCTACTACAGAAAGTTATGTCATTGATACAGGTGAAAGACTTGTTGGTATTGCAGCATCTTTGAAAGATTCATATTAGGCAGTCTGGCTGGCTCACTTGGCCATCTCTAGATTTCAACACCTGTTGCTTTTGGTTCCTCTCTGTGCTTGAGGTGCTGGTAGGCCAAAATGATTCTTGATTTTTTGTGATTTACAGACCACATCCTGTTGTTCATGACTTCTTTTTAACTCCAGAAATTACTCCTCTGGTAACATAGGAGGAGTTCTTCCTCTTGTGATAGGAGCTCTGGATAAATGTTGAAAAATATCTGTTTGTGATCTACTTGGATAAAAGTCATGTGGTCTACTTGGATAAAAGTATATTAGTCTTACTAAGATTTGGGGTATTTTAGAAACAGATGGGGTACACTTTATTTCCGTCAAAATTGGAGCACTGTATAAATTCTCCATGTAAATTCTTTTTTATTGGAAGTATTTCTGCATGTGCTCTACAGTGGAGTTCCTTCAGCAGAACTGAGCTGTAAAGTGGCACAAAGCCACAAATTTATATCAGACGTTTCTGTTCCACATAGAAAACTGCTCCAGATGACTTTGCGCCATTATAATTTTCAGATATTTCCAATACATTAAAAGAATGTATTTTATTTTTTTCCTTGCCTCTTCTGCCTGGGTCATATCCTGCATTCTTCTGTGGACTATTGGCAGGTTGAAAAGCATAGTTTGAACTGAGGGGGGCTGATGTAGAAGTTCTTGTCAGAACTGAACTATATAAGTACCATAATTCTGTAAGTAATACCAGTTAGACTTTAAAAAGTTTAAATCAAAGATTTTCTGCTTCACTGCTTCAGCTAGCAGACAAGGGGTGTTACTGAAAACAGCAGAAATAAGATAACCTATTCCTCCATGAAGTTTGGGAGTTGCACAATAGAGAGGCAAAAGAGCTCTTTTTTCAATCTTGCTTTTGATTACCTTCAAAGAAATTGACATAAGCTTAAAGGCTACAGGATTCTGGTTTAAAAAAAAAAAAAAATAGAGAGAGAGAGAGAGAGAGAAATGGCAAGACTCAAGTCATTCTGGTACAATGCTTGAAGAAAAAGAAATGAAAATAAACAAATAAACAAGATTCAGTCTCTGACTACAAATTGTTAGATGTCTGCCGGAGGAGGGCAATGCTGTGGCCTGTCCAGTTAGAAAGGATGTGACTTCAGCCAGTGGCAGTGAGTCAGGATGCATCATTCTTCCTGGAAGAAAGTGTGCAAATTACAAAGAAGGCAGATTGCAAATGTTTTGTTATTTCAGTTAACTGTTTTTGTAATATTTTGGGGAGAACTTATTGCAACCTTTCAGTACTTAACAAGGGCTTATAAAAAAGATGGAGAGAATGGAGAGAGACTTTTCACCAGGGCCTATACTGATAGGACAAGTGGTAATGGTTTCAAACTGAAAGAGCGTAGTTCTAGATTAGCTATTATATTTCATGTGAGGGTAGTGAGGCTCTGGAACTGGTTGCCCAGAGAAGCTGTGGATGCCCCATGTCTGGAAGTGTTGAAGGCCAGGCTGGATGGGGCTGAGTAACCTGGTCCTGTGGAAGGTGTCCCTGTCTGTGGCAAGGGAGATGGAACTGGATTATCCCTACGGTCCCTTCTAACCCAGGGCGTTCTGTGATCCCATGATTCTATCTTATCTGCTTTGTTTCAGGTGAATCAGAGCTATGTCAATACACAATTGAAAACCCAGAAGAAAAGAGATACACCTTGAAACATCTGACGCCAAACACAAAATACAAAATAGTCGTTAAAGCATTTACAGGGGGAGGAGAGACTCCCATTGTTAACTTTAGATACATAGATACACCATCTAACCGTGAGTACTGGCTGGGAATAATATACTCTAGGAGAAGGATGGTTTAAAATGTTATAATAATCTTCCTTTCTTAAGGGAAAACATTTGATTCAATGCAGCATTCACTTAAGAAGGAATCCATCTGAGAAATGATATGAGCATACCAACATGGCATTTTGATACTTCTAAGTAGAAAGGATTTTTTCTAAATTTTAGAACAATGCTAATTTACATTCTTATTTAAGTCATATCCTTCTGGGAAATAGTTCAATATATGCACATTTGCATGCCAGGCGAGTCCTGTTTGTTAGAACTCATTTAAGAATTGTATTTGGATTTAACGTGTTTTCTTGATATAGAAAAATCTACAGACTTGTGTGCAAACAGGTAATTCCTCTATGGACTCTTGAACTTCTGATGTTGATTCTTACTGTCATCAGTCTTTTAAACCATTGCCAAGTTCATTCTTTCATAAGCCAATACAGAAAAGTTGTTGGGATGGGCACAGTAGTTTGCTAACTGGGCAGATTTGAGCACCAAAGCAGAAGGGGAAAACACTTGAAACTTTGTCCCTTGAAAATACCAGTCAGCATGGTTGTGAAATTTAGGATCCAAACTAGAGACTCCTGGTTTTGAAAAACTTAATGGGGTTGGAGATGAAGGGGAAGCGATGCAAAAGTGCGAAGCATTGGCTTATGCAGGGAGACTCCATGTTTCAGGCTAACTAAAACACGGAGTAACAGTAATAGTAACAGTATGGTGTCTGACCATAATGGCACCCTCACAGGCACAGTTCTGCTTCTGGCACACAAGTTCTAGCTCCCATCAGCCAGCCAGATGTTTGTACAGCCAAGAAGAGAATAAAAACAAGGGCTTAATTAACCCTAAAGAGATACAAGGGGAATGCAAAGTGTCAATTCCCTCCTGTGATGTGTGATAGGGACACACAAACTCTCTGGCACAGAGCAGGAGGGCTCTGGACAAGGCAGAGTGAGAGCAGGCACTAACTAGTGCTCCCCTCAGCCTGCCGACAGCCTCAGCTGTTTGTGAACAGCACAGCCCAAGGATGTCTTCCAGCTAGAAGGAAATACTGGGATCCCTGTATCAGCATAAATCCTAGGAGACTTTGAACTCTTGTGTAGTGTTTTTCTTGCTATAGTGAGTCCAAAATGGAAGTACAGATGTTGTTCATGTCTCACAGTAAAAATCTCTCTTCTCCGCAGGTCTGAGAGAAAACCTAGAACAATACTTAAGTGAGGTTATCATTGCCTTAACTTTTTTAAATTACTCTTACAGCAAAGGTGCCAATATGAGGGCAAAAAAACAGAATCTAGTTATAATTCCATTCTGGTAAAGGGAATGAAGGTCTAAAGGCTTACAGAGATATCCCAGAACTTTCAGCCAAGCTACCTTGCAACCATGGACCACACAGTTGTACTGCTGAGTTAGTGGCAGGTATCCCACACAGACTTGATGTTATTTTTGCCCAGAGACTCAGTCTGTATTGACTTTAACACGTGAGAAATTAAAAATAAAATTCTAAGGTATTTTTCTTCCATAGAAAACATGCTGTACTTGGTAATCCTGATAGTGATAGTTCCAACCCTAGTAGCAGCTATATGCCACTGGAAGATGGAGTGGTAAGTTGTAATGCATGTTTGTGTTGTAGACAGAGAATATAACTTAACTAATTCACAAATCACTGCTGCAGCTTGTTTCTTCCAGCCCAATACAAGGCCTCATTCATTTCTTCCTTTGGCTGTCTGACTGTTTGGATGTTTGAAGTACTTGGCTTGTGGCGTTTCTGAGACACTGGTCATCTGCTGCTGTGCCTGTACACATCTGTGGGTGGCTTCTGCTGATAGAGTGTGCTTTGATAAAAGAACAAAAATGTTATTTTGGTCTCTTATTTCCAGGGTGAAGGAGTGCTGCTGTCCTGTAATACCTAGTCCTAATAAGAGTAAAGTGCTGTCATTCAAAGAGTTTAAGGTAAGATCACTGAAAATCTAGAGTTTTTAATTTGTCCATTCTTTGCTAAATAGATTAAAAAAAAAAAAAATTCTTGTGTCGGCTGCATTTAAAAATTAACTTCTTGTCAGTTTTTGTGTTGACTACATTTAATCATTATACACAAATTAACACACAGTATTACCATTTGATGGAAGAGTCTCCTTTTGACATTCATGTGATTCTGCAATGATCAGTTTATATTCCAGTCTGTTACTGCAAAAAGAGCACGCACAACTGGAGAATAAATGAAATCTTTTGATCCAGGCAAAAAAAATCTCGAATTTTTTCACATTTTTCTGAAATCAGCAGGTGATTCCTCCACTGTTACTGTTCAAACCCCTGCACTGTCTGAACTCAGCAGCCCAGAGGATAATGGACTTCCCTGCAGCCCATGAGCTGTGTCTGCCCCAGTTCCCTCGGGTGGACACTGCAGGGCCGTGTGCTTGCTGGCCCTGGGAGGATGCAGTGGGTCCTGCCGGGCACTGCCAGGCCTGGCTGGGAGAACAGGATTGGCAAAAGGCATTCAGCTTCTTCTGCAGCCACTTCAAACTGGGAGCTGCTGCTTCTGTGCTGCATGCAGGAGGCTCCAGAGCCTTTGCCCTGGTGCATGTGGAGCTGCTGGTGTTCACTGAACAGCAGCACGAGAGAGAGAAGTACACAAAACAGCTGCTGCAGCTGTCTTGCAGTTGCTTCTGCCTCAGACTAAGACCAGCACATATCAAAAACCTGGCAAAGTCTTCATAGTAGAGGGATTGGTTCCTTCCTCAAATGCAGTCATTGGGAGTTTACTTAAAAAATAAATCTCTAAATAAATAGTCTGATAAATTTCTCATAAAATATATCTTCCATTGAACAACCTCTATGTAGGTTTTCCTTCAAACTAATTTATTTGAAAACTGAAAACTAAAAAAAAACCCAACAAATAAACAAACCCCAACAAAAACCCCCACCTGTATAGGAGTATTAGAATTCCTTAAAGTAATCACTCTCTTTTCTCTTCTCTGGGCTTCTTTCACTGAGTAGTTTTTGTTTACCGATTCTCTTGCAGATTGATTCTGAGAAAGTGCTGAAGATAAATGACTGCCTTCCTGACACGCTAGCCATGGACAGTAATGATGAAGCTCAGAAATTGCATCCTGTTACCTGGAGCCCATTAACTTCAACACCAACTGAAGATAAGACTGATGGTCACAATTCTTCCTGGATTTACCCTAGTGAAAATGTAGCAAGAGACTTTCCATCCACACCTACACCTCAAACTCATACTTGTTTCGAGAATTTTGCTTATTCTCCACTTAAGGTTGAATCTGATCCCTATCAAATACCGGAGACACTGGGAGAAGGCAAGACAAGTCCGGCAGTGATGCTGTACCAGCCACAATGCTATTTAGATATTTTTCATCAGGATGCAGCCTCAACCACCAGACAAACAGCTGAGAGAAAGACCAGTCTGAGATACACCTAACTAACAGATGAGCACTGCCTGGGGGGAGGCTTTGATGTTCTATCCTCCAGTGAGTCCATCCAGTGTTTGGCTACACACCATAAATGAGAATTTCTAAAACCACAACTTGTTTTGATTAGGGCTCTCACAAGCCCAGCTGCCTAACTTCCATTAATATGGCAAACCTGTTGTTTCTGGACTAGTTTTGAGTACTGATTTACAGAGTTTCATGTGTTATGGTTCCATTACAACTTACAGGCATTAGATGAGATTTATCGGCTGTTTTGTGGCCTGTATTATGCAGAAAGTTAAATCACAGCAATCTGTCACAGGCTGATGCAGAGAACTTTATTTTGCAGAGATTAAAACTTTATTCATAAAGTAGGGGAGCAAAATGAAACAAGTGTGAAGGTTGTGCTGCTTTAGGAGTGTATTTCTCTTGCAGTGTTCTATGTACTGTGGCCACCCCAGCCAATGGGTACTGTGCTGCTGGGCACAGAGCATTACCCAGCCTCATAATTTTGGGGGCTGGGTTGTATTTTCTGTCTCTCAGATGATGTAAGGAATCATTGTAGAGGCATTCCCCGCACACACAGCGGCTCATTCCTAGAAGGTTCGAAGGAACTTTGACTTCCCCAGGAGTGCTGCCCACAGCACCCAAATACAGTGATCATCCTGTGTCCTAACTACACCTGATGTGTGAAAGAGCACAGAGTACAAATTTTTATAGGGAAGACCCTGCTTCTATTTCTTCTTACTGGGGGTCCTCAGACTTCTGCTTTCTCTGCCTAAACACCCTTTAAAATTGTCTTAACTATACATGGAAGAGATGTAGGGACTTAGATGGAAAGGAGTTAATTTTCCAGAGGTGGTACCACATGGCATGGTCTCTCTGCTTGTGCACATGAACTGAACTTTTGGCATTGACCCTTGTGCTTCTGCAGCAGGCCCCAATCAGCCAATCAAGCAATGGACCAAGCAACCAGACAGGCTGGTCAGAAGCACAGGTGTATGAATCCCATTTGTGAGGAACGTCACAGTCAGGCTGCATACCTCTAGATCTCCCAACACTACTTCTGCATGTGTTAAAAAACACAAAACCAAAAAAATATTTATTGTAACACTCAGAATTCCCACAGTAGGCAGCAGTGAATTTGGCCTTTCATTTTGATTTCGGGAAGTCGTACATTTGTAATGAAGCAGTACAGTTGGAATTATAGCTGAAAGTCTCATCAGATTTACCTCAGTGCACAAGGAACCCTTTGGTTTTGCTTCCTTATGCTGTTTGGAATCTGTCACAAAGAGATGGTTTCAACTTAACAGCACAGCATAAATGACTCTCAAAGGTGAAAAAAATGAAGGGTGTCCGACAATTCGATGTTCAGCTAGTTTGCTAAAATGCAGTTACTTGCCTTCGCTGTGTATAACTAATGAATCACACTCCAAAAAACCAAGCAGCTGCAGACACTGAACCACATCTAGTTTTTGAACTGTTGCTTACAGATATTGTTGTAATGTCACAAGCTGTGTTGCAACAGGAAAACCAGTAAGACCTTGCACAGCCTGTGGGCTGAGACAAGCACTGACTACAAATGGAGCAATCTTCAGCCATGAAATGGGGATGTATAAAGATACAGACAGAAAAGGGCAGATATGGCTGGAGGTGCTCAGTTCACACGAGTTCTGTGCCACGTCCATCTGTGTGCTGTGCACGGGTGCAGGTGGCTCACAGACTTGAGCAGCAGAGAAGAGTTTGCAGCATGGTCCTTCCTTTCAGCCTCCAGCCAGCTGAGTAAGGACACGCGGTGGGGCGCATTCTGCTGAATGGCAGGAACAGGGAGGGTAAGGGAGAAGGCTGATGCTATTTGACAGACACATCCCAGGGAAACTTCCTCTCTTTATCTTAACCTCTTCTTTGTGTAACAATGCATGTGAAAGCTTGATACCACAGTATCTTTGCAGATTGGAACACTAGCTTCTCCAGAGTGCTTCATCCCATTTTATGTCCTTGTGTAGCTGAAAAGCTTTACTGCTGGAAAAAAAGACAATAAACATAAGGAAGCTGCTTTGTCACAACCAATACAAAACTTCTGACCTGTACATTTCAGAAAAAGGTGTATTTATTTTAAAATGTTGAAAAGGTATCCTAAATCAAGTTATATACTAAAGAATTCAGACACAGATGTCAGTCAAAAAAATCAGAGTATCACACAAAGCATTTTAACATTACGGCAGTTCCTCCTGCCAGGGGGACAGCTGCAACCTGGCACAACTCCCAGCTTTGAAAAAGCTGCTGTCACTGAGACCTGGCTGCAGCAATTCCACCCAGGAAGTGAATGAAGAGGTTTGTGGGTTCAGCCTGTTGTGCCTTCCTGATGGTGGGGTGAGACATGGGCCTGGCTGAGTTCCCACTTCTCAGTCCCCTGGGGAGATCCTGTGCTGATGAAATCCCATTATCTGCTTGCAGTGACACTTGGCCACGCGTCAGATTGCTGGGTGAGGGAAGGAGAAGCTGGCTGCTCTTTCCCTATAAACCTTTCTGCTTCCTGGCTCTGATGGGTGGTGCTCTGTGAAATCGCCTGTGCATAAAAAGCACACAAATGGAGGATTCCAGGAAGGATAATGCCTCTGTGCCAGTCAAAGAGCACAGTCTGGGAAACAGAACTGAAGATTAGAGAAGCATTTTGGCCTACATGGCCTACATTTTTATATATTAAAACATCTGTCTTGCATTAATGGTTGAATGAGTTCAAAATTATTATTATATTTTTTTTTTTTTAAATAATGCAACTTTCACAGCTGTTGTTGAAATGCTAGTACTTAAACCATCACATAATAGAAAATCACTCTCGGTATGTTAAATTTTTAAAATAAAAATGGTGTGCGAACTACTAAAGAGTCTCTGTGTCTCATAAAGCATTAATGTGAAATACATTTTTGACCAAAAAAAAAACCAAAAAAAACCTTGGGAAGCTTCTGATTGTTCTAGCTAACTAGTAACTTACTAATATGAATTAAATTCCAACCCCTTTCTAAGGCTGAGAGGTACACAGGAGACCAGAACAACTATAAGAAGTTTAAGTACATTTTATTAACAATGCATCCCTTTGATAAGACTACGCTTCAGGAGGCCTTTAATGCTTGTTGACATGAACTGTACAAATTATACAAAAAAAAACCAAAACAAAAACCCCAAAAAACCAAACCAAACAAAAGCAAAACCAAACAAACAAAAAAGAAAAACAAAAAAGAAAAACAAAACAAACAAACAAAAAACAAAAACCAACCAAACAAAAAACAACAAAAAAGAAAAACACACAAAAAATATCAAGGTGGGCAATACCATTTTGGGACAAGCCTCTGTTTAAATTATACACAGCTCAATGCAATATTCTTACGTAAAATATATAAATACTTTCTCTTTCTATGTTACAGGTATACAATATAAATCAGATTTCAATGTCTGTTCAGTGACCTACAAACACTAGAACCTCCAAATATGTAGCAGCGTATAACTAAACAAAAAAAGACAACACAGGACAGGGAGAGAAAGTACTGAGATTTTTCTTGATCCCTTCCCTCAGATCAGAATGATTAATTTAGATAATCTCTAGTAATGCAGTTTTAGGGATGCTGACAGCCCAGTATTGGAACAATTTTCCCATTAGATTTACAAGGTGTAAAGCCTTTTTCCCCTTTAGACACAACATCTTGTGCTGAGATATCCTATTCAGTGGCAAAATGACGTTACATTTTTTGGCATAAGTTAGGTTTTGCAAAAAAATAGTGTATTTTAAAAAGCAACTCAAGCAAAATGTGCAATTTCCGCATGCTGTGGCATTGCTGTCCATCTACACTACAAAAATAATCCAAAGAAAATCCACATTCTTTAATGACTATAAATCTGCTGAAAACTGAACTATCCAGAGAACCAGCATTGGGAGTTAAGCAAAAACCAAGGAGACTGGAGACCTCCAGAAAAATAAAAACATGGTTTCTAGCATGTCCTCAAAAGTCTAACAGTTGTAAGATTTTGTTCTCACATCGCATACCTGTCATTAAGCACACCGTAATAGAAGTGTGACTTGAAAAAAACTCAGTTGCTGGACCTGCCTCCAAGCGGCTCCAGTGCAGCTCAGAGCAGTAGGACTGCAGGGAACGGAGCAGGACCTGAGAGCCTGGTGAGAATTCTCCCGCTGCGATTACTGCACCTGAGCTCACGTGCGATTACAAGCTTTGCCAGCTTCCTGCTGCCCAAACTGCCAAACACCAAGTCCAAGGCACAGACTACAAAGCAGCAACTCTTCCATCCCTCACTAGGCTTTGGTTACAGTCTACTTCTTGAACAGCTATCTTACTCTTCAGGCACCTAGGAGAGGTGCTTTAGTTTTGTTTTCAGTCTCACTGCAAACCACCACTCTCTTTCCAGACCACTACATATGTTTCAAAGGGAAATCAGAAAGACAAGCAGCATTCTCACAGGTGCCTTATAAATGTTTATAAGGGCAGCTTACCTCAGTGCGTGGAGCCATTGTACCCGAAACGAGTGAATTGTTTAGAACTCCATTTGGGGAAAAACCACCACCACCCCGCAAAAAGAGTGCATTCAGGGTACATTTGTCAACACATCAGTCAAGTCAGAGCTGTCAGATGAGGAAAACCAACTGTTTCAAGCACAACATGCCAGGGGCCCCACATATGAGTTGGGAACTTCAAAGCCCGATCATCTCCAGCTCCAAGTGATGTCCACAACTGCTGAGCATTCTGCATTTCTGAATTTTAGAGAGGTGAAAAGTTCTCCTTCCCCAAAAGAAGACACTCAGCCCCCAGCCTCATCCTTCTTCCCTCCATGGAGAGGACTAGGCCCTTGTGGAAGTGCCTGTTGCTCTTTGCTCTTTGGAAAGACTCCCCTTTTCCCATGCCTGTAAGAGCAGACCAAGAGAATTAGGCAGCTGATGATAACTGTGACTGGTTCAACAAGTAGCCTCTCCTTCCTGGAGCAGCTTCCATCTCTGAGCTGTGTGTGAGCAAGATGAGTCCTTAAGGAGTTTTCTTTGCCACAGCAACCAGTCTAAGTGAATGCTACACACATTCTCATTTATTGAGCAGTATCACCAATCACTCAGACTAGAAATATAAAAAGTGGGTGGCCTGTCAGCTTCCCTAGGATAAGTGGAAGAGGTTTTTTATTAGGGCTAATGTAAGCACAATCATTATTTACTACAGCTTTCTTTCAAAGTTTTATCATGATACAAATAAAACCCCAAAATAAGGACTTTGAAAGGGACACTTAAAAAGAAAGAGAAATATAAAATTAGAAATTCACAGTTTATAACTAAGCCAATATAAATTTCCTTCAATAACAGTATCCCCTTCATCTGCCAATTAAAGTGAAACATCAATGTGAGCTTAATGTCAGTGTGTAAATATTTTTCTAGAAATGTATGTTATGTACAATACAGACTTAACATTCTTGATGCATACTCGTTGAAAACTACTGACACTCATACACTTTCAGAAGAAAAATCACGCTTTATAACTGAATTTGCAGCCATAATTTTTTATGTCAAGTTTCTGTTGTCATGGATCCCCACACAAGCATGTTATTCAGAATACATGAGCATTTCATGATGGAGAGTCTTTCAAATGTATGTTTGCTTACCTTTCTATAATCAGAGGCCTTCCTATGCTTTCTACATTAAGTGCTATGGGTAAAACTTAACAAATGAACAGAGGTGGGTTTTTTAAATACAGGTGATAAAACTTGTTTATTTTGCCTTAACTGCAGAAAAATAACATGGAGTTGTTTGATGTAACCCCATTTAGTTATTAAAACAAATCTCTTCTACTCTAGCCTAGCTGAGGTAGTGTTTGAAACTACTGTATAACATACGCTATCCCCATTTGTGGGAAAACTACATTATTTTCCTTTGGAGTTTATACCACTATTTGGTCTACTGTGATTGACATTTTGGTTTTACAGAAACATTTATTTCTTATGACCAGAAGTCCAATAGTTACGGTGTGGTGTGTTTTCTAAACATTTCGAACATGTCTTGCCACATAAATGTATTATTTGTGTCAATGACCACAGAAGAGTTCAATCAGCTTCTTTTTGCTCCTTTCAGTGGGAACTCATGAAAAGACAATCTTAGGAACAAAATTTGACTATGAGCAGCAACTTACAGTCTGCTTTACCAGAACCTGATGGTATGCAGTGCACGTAAGAATTCCGTGAAGTGATAGCTGCAAAGCAGTGCTTATGTGGCATGATGAAATTTCCAGTAAGAACAAATAAATTCAACGTTTCACTAGGAATTGTGTGTTACTGTTCACATGACTACTTATTGAAATCTCCAGTAGCATAGCTAGTAAGAACAGAGATATGAGCATCAGGATAAATTTCACTTAAGTATTAATCTGACAATTATAAAAAATGGTAGGAGTGAATGGATAAAAATACCTTCTACTTAGTACAGTCCAGCTGAATTATTCACCTATATCAAAATCAAAGGGTAATCCCTTCTATTACAGGCATTCTAACAAAGGTGGCCATGCTACTGTATATATACATTTGCATATATTTATACTACCTTTATATAAAGGCTTCTGTATCTTTAGATCCATGATAAAAGTGACAGGGATTCCTACTACTTTTTTTTTTTTTTTTTTTTTTTTTTTTTAGCTTGCACTTACTAGTTTAGAAACAGCACTAGTAACATGATAGAGGCAACTACTTCAATCATTACCAGTCACTGTATCATTTAACTTTTGCAACAAGTCTTAAATACCGGTACAAAATTTTAAGTACGGCTGCTCCAAAATTTGTTACTTAAGGCTTTTCACTACAATTATTAGTACTAGCTGATCTGATGCTTGATCACTAATCCATTGAAAATTCAAATAAACCTTTGTTTTTATAAAAAGCTGTTTCCTTGGAACTTGGAAAACACTCATACTTAAGTCTCCTCGCAAAACCTGCTATGATTAAATGTCTTCAAGTTCAGTTTATACAGTATTTGCTTATCTGATACAAATCATGCTTTTTAAAGGATTGTAGTTGAGTAAGACCCACATTTGTACTATATGAGCATGAGTGTAGAAACTGCAAACACATGCATAGTATTCAGGGAAAACAATCTGATTTCAGCATTTTAAGTTTTAAATTACTTGTTTTGAAAATCAAATTGTAGTGAAAATCCTTAACTGGTTTGGATAAGATACATGTATGTAAATGCAATGAAATCGAAGAGACTGCTAATAAAATGTCATACAACTATAGCAATATTAAAATAACTTAATGAAACCTCAGATTCAGAGGCATTTCTTTCTGTCTGAAGTTACAAATCCCCAAAGTAGTGTTATAAACAGTACAAAAACCAACAGAGAAGGGCTAACATTAATCCCCTGGTGCCCACAACTACAGCATGGCTCCCCATTGCTGGCAGTGGAATGCACCCCCATCTCTCTGATTCCTGGTATCCAGGGTTTAAAAAGCAAGGCATCGTTCTGCTTCTCTGGAACAGAATTGGAAGTCACTTAAAAATGTCTCTGCAAGTTGTCCTATTTCATCGTAATTTATGGTAGAAAATGAAATGAAAACTTGTGGAGGTGTTCAGTGCTTGGCTCTTGCATATACTGGTAATTACTATTATTAAAACTATGGTAATGTCTAATAAATCCCCAAAGGGCTCAAATGACTGTGCCAGTAATTGGTTGAGGAAGAAAATGTTTTCAGTTCAGTCTTCAGGTACCAGTAGCTTCTGGAAGGTTTTGAAGATGGTGTTCTGAACTTTTTATCCAGTCAGTGGGAGGTTGTCTGAGCATTTCAAAGTCCATATGCAGAGCACTGCCTGAGCAGAGGTCAGGACTCAGCTGATGCATCAATTACAGGCTGTTTCGTTGGGGTTGCCAAAATAGCCTCTGCTTCCTCATGCATCTAAAAAGAAAACATGGAGTATTAATGTTGCTAGAGATTTTACTCAGGAGACATCACAAAATGGTTCTCTTTAGGACGTACCTATCTCAAAGCATCTTTTACTCAGGACATGGAACCTGCACCCAGCCAGCCATTTTGGTACATTCAGTGCAAGTGCACCCTCCACTTACCTGCAAGAACTGAACATCTTGAAATAGCTCCTGAATGAACCTTCGGGATGGCAGTCGAAATGTACAATGTGCTAGCAAGTAGGACACCTCAGAGTAAAGGCATATGTCATCAAATGCTTGCGGATACTTCTCCTTAATTCTGAACAAGAAAGTAAACAAAATTTTGTAGGTCTTGAACAGATTTCCATTGTATTAAAAAAACCCCAACTTTTCAGTAAGATTGTCATCATTAATTCTTCAGTAATAGGCATTATAAATCCTAGAACTGACCAAGTAAGAAAATCACAACAGACAGCATAACTTTGTACAAAACTAGAAGAAATCTACACTAATGAGATGACGCAGAATACAATTTGTAAGTTGTACAGAATTATTCTGATTGCCTAGGCTTAAAATAACAGACTTAGAAAGAGAACAGTGTATCAAATAATTGGCACCCATAAAAGCAGCCATAAAAATATGGAAAAATATTAAAATAATCATTTAAACCTGTAGTATTTTTAAAACTAAACCACACATTTCTGCATTTTCTTTTAGCAGTTGTTGGTTTCCAATGTCACTAGCTCAGAAACCTACAGGTTAGTCTCTGGACTTATACCCCTATATTTGAGGGGGTTTTTTTGTTGTGTGTTTTTTTTTTTTTTTTTTTTTAATTATTTTCAGGAGTTGTACTGCTGCTTAAAGTAGAGCTCGGTTTCCCAAGTGGTCACTTTCAGTGTGCTATTGTACTTATCTATTATTCAGCAAAAAAACCAAAATTAGTTTCTTTTTTAAAGATATATGCTACACTAGGTATGTAATCACTACAGTTGAATTACTGATTTAAAAAAGTTTGGTTAAGAGTAAAATACCAAACACAGAGCAAAAATATTAAAATTATTTGTTTAGCTTTTACATTGCATTCAATCATATCTGCCTGCCAACTTTTGAGAAGTGAGAGTATTCACTCTCCCTGCGACCTTAAGCAAATACTCCTATGTTGCTGAAGCATCTGTAATGTATTGAACTTACGTCAGAAGTCCAGTTTCATGGCCCTTAGTTCCTACTGAACTGCTCAAGTTGATAACCAAACGTAAGACCTCTTTCCGTAGAAGAATCCTGCACACTGGTGTGTCATCTGGGATTGACTTTACTCCTGGAAAAGCAAATAAAACAGTGAGGACTTAAACAGAATTGTCTTTGACTGAGGTAATCTTATACCATAGGTCTGTTTATGCATTCCATACACACACAAATACACATACTTACATATGTATTCTGAGCTATCAAAAATATTTCTACCAATTAAAAGAAAAACCTGCAGGATAGTTACAGTGTTACTGTTGCCACTAAAATCATGTTGCAAACTGGATGAGCTTCTATCATAGGGGAGAATTTAAAAACCAGCTACTTTGTAAGAAAACATCATAATTCAAAATAAAATACACAAGTAAATAAGAAAAGTCTCTCTTTACAGTAATTGAGTAATTCTATTACTTTTTTTTACACTAACATCTGTAGAAAAACAAGGCAATCAATTTGCTTGTAATGTCAGCTATTGAATAATCTGCAAAAATGCTATATAGCAGAGGGAGAAGAGTTTAGAACTATATTCTCCCACCTGGAGATGGATGATGTTTTCATTTGGATTTGTCTTTGTCTAATGAAGAGCATTAATTTGTTGCAGTGTACATAAGTGAGATATAATTTTTTCACCATGCCTAAAATATACTTTATTAGCGATAGTCTCTAATAATCATAAGGTTTTCAAACTTACCTAACACAAGCTCTGTACTCTTGGTGCTGCTGGCTGAACCATGAGATACTGCATCACTACAGCCAGAAATTCCAGAAAATTTGGAGGAATGCACATCTAAGTGATTGTGAATGGTCTGCCCACACCAGTCAGTATATGGAATGTCTGAAAAATCTAACATAAACAAGATGTTGTACCTTTGTTATTCACACTTCTCCTCAATTCACATGCTTTCGTTATTTTTCAACAATGGCAAACATGAAAGATACTGATACACTAAGTACTACGCATAAAATCAGCTCAGAACTAGATGATGGATTCTGGACAAATCATACTCAAACTCCTTCAAAACTGATGTTTAAAAGAAAAATCTTAAAAACATGACTGGAATCTTTTCCGGGCACTGATAGAAGCCCAAGAAGCCATCACATATAGTACTGTTACTGATATATCCATGCTCTGTTTCATGTAATACAATAGGGATGCTCTTACATGTGCAGGCTTTTTGTTCACACAACTGTCACAGGCGTTCGCAGGAAGGGCTCTGGCAAGAGCCAGATACTGCTGCACCTGCAACTATAGCTGGGATTTTATGTGCCACCCCTTCTTGCTACTGAACTCAACCTCCAGCTCAGCTCTCTGAGCCATTCCTCACATTTGTGCATCACCCCCTTGGCCAACATTGCTACTAATAAATGTCTAACAGCGCTGTGAAGCAGTGAGGATTCCTACTAAGCATCCACTACTGGATTGTCTTTCCATCATAGGAACTGACAAAACACATGTAACTGCAAGCTCTGCAGAGGTTAGACAAAATAACTCTGAATCTCATCTGTATGTCAAAATATGAAAGAAGATGACTAAATCCCAAAAATGACAGCTCAGCTTCAACAGACTCTACAGGTTTCCTTCATTGTATTTTATGGCACAGACTTGATTTGATGTCAGACTTTTCATTGCTTCAACAGCAAGTGTCAGTTTTCAGAACATGCATTTTAAGTACTAAATAAGATTTTTATTTTGACATGCTCTTAGGAATATCAAAGAAACATGCAGGCACCTACTCCTAAGACTAAACTGTGGAAAGCAGGAAATGACCATAGCAATACAATTGGTTGCACAATGAGCTTATTAGAGAAATAATTTTAAGGTCAATAGTCAGTTAAACAGAAACCCTTCCAGATTATTTAAAGATAAACAAAACCCAGTATGTTCATTCAGTTTTATCACACTTCTCCACAAGAAATACTAACCTGTACGATTACAGGAAGAGCTCACTTTGGTGTTAGGCTGATAACCCAGAATCTGAATGCAGACACAGTAAAGACAGTTCTCATCTGTGTGCTCTTGGAGCCCTGTGTCCTCTGTACCTTCTAAGAACTGACAGGCATCTGAACGGCTGGTATTCATTATTTCTGTGAGACTGATCTGCTGGCGGAGCATCTGAAAAGGGCTTTTGACAACATCACTCCCACCTGATGGAAGACCTGTAGATAAGATTCAGTTATCAAAAAGCCCCACAAAACCAAGCAACCAACACTAACTTTTTCAATTAATTTCCAATTTTAAGGCTGAGGATGGAGTGCATGTGAAGACCTGTAGAGTTTTGCGGGTTTTTTCAAGCAGTTAAACTTCCAAGATTGTTAGTTAGCATTTGAGAAAGAGACAAAGTTTTAGTCCCAACTTATTATACATAACAAAACATTGCAAAAGACAGAATTCAACCTCTAAGTGCACACACTGTAAAAAGGTAACTGGCAAATCCTGGCATGGTATCAACATTACTAACACCCACATAACACCAGTACATTACCAATTTTCATATTGTCAAACAAGATTAATGCAGCAATATACCAGATGTTGAAATTACATATGCACCAATGCAAAAGAAACACAATTTAAAAAACTGTAACTTAGTGGCCGTGACAGGAAGAAACTAGACTCAGCAATGCAGAAACAAGCAGAAGACACTTTAGTGACATGCACTTCCCTGGGTGGGAAAAAACAAATAAATACAATTTTGAACAAGAGTTACTTTACACTGAAACTTAGCAAACTACAGAAACACACTTCCAGCAAAATCAACTTTGTGTATAATATTAATATGAAAGGGAAAAAAAAACACCCAAAAACGTGGGACAACAGCTATTCTAATAAACTACTTAAAAAACAGTGTCAAGCCTTCTTTTTTTCAGTTAAAAAGACACATACTAAGACTCTACAGATTTCTGACTTCTCTGGACTAAACAGGAGGTACATTCCAGAGCAAGTCAAGCAGTAGAGCCCTTGCAATTCTCTCGTCCCATCACCTTCACTGATCAATTGTCATGGACACATCACAGAAAGACAAGTTACTATCTGAAATACACATCTAACACCATAGTAAGTTCCTATGAATGAATATGTAAGCAAAGGGAAGTAGGTCAATATGTGGCATTCATATTTTTCTAAGCTTAATTTTTGTTACTTCCTGTAATACAGCATCATTACTAGACTTAGAGCAGCATTAGCTCACGTTGTCAGAGATATGCAGGCTTTCCTCCATTTTTTAGAGCAGGACCAAACTTTGAAGCAACACATTCACTCAAACTAAATAAAACAGGCAATTAATCGCCTACTATCTCGATTCCAGAAAACAGCCCTCAAAGCTTAACAACTAAAATGATGTTTTCTGTAAAGAAAAATGAACAAATAAATCAACAACCCACCCAATATACCAATAAACAACAGAAAGCTACAGGAGAGGAATAAAACCGGTACCTCCTGCATCCGATGTAAAGACCCTAGATCCATGCTCATCAAATGGAGGTGTAGTTTTCTTCTGGAAATACGGAGTTTCCTTTACCTGAAATACCCAAATGAAAATTAAAATTAACAGAGGTGATAATCAAACACAAGGAAAAAATGATTTTATAAGTAAATTAAATGTTGCCTATCTTTTACTTCAGGAAAAATGTAAGAGGAAGAAACTAAGAATGAGCTCCTGAGAACTAAAGAAAAGCCATCTGTGAATGAACATTTATTAATGAAGGCTCATGAAGAGTTAGCAAATGTTAAAATGGTGGCGACAGGCTCTAAGGAAACCAGTGACCCACAGGGGCCATTCACAATCTATCCATGATCATGCTAAACCACTGGAGATCTTGGGAGTCCCGTACAAAAGCAACCAGGACATCTAAAATGTTGCCTGTAGGATGCAGAGCTGAGGCACGCCTCAACTACAAAAAGATCTGAGAGAGATGAAATGAGGTAACAAATATACCAAAAAGACTGTGAAGAAGAAAGAAAAAGTAGTTATTTCACAAAGGAAAAACAGAAGAAGATACATCATATAACAAAATTTTGCTCCATTTTTAGAAATTTTTTGAGACTCGTAAGAAATTTATTTAGATTTGAAAGGCAAAGACTAAGCAAAATAAAGTCAAGGAAGCCTCCTTCTACCTTTGACATTGACCATAACCTGGCTTTGATAATTAAGTAACAGTATATTAAATCCAATTATGCATCAGTTTCTTATATGGGAATGTGTTTCTACCAAGTATAAAGAGGAAGGGATTTGCTGAGACACTGAAAATAATCTGAAATATATGTATCTTCAAAGTTAAGACAGTATAATTTAATAGTATAATGGTATATATAAAAATAATCTATTATTTAATACAGATCATGATAGCAGGGAGTTAACTGTGTGATTATGCACATAATTTATAGGTGACTGATGAATATGTCAATTATTGGTTGGCTAAAGCAGAATTAGCAAATGTGCACAGATGATGATAATTTTAGTATAAAAGCCAGATGTCAACTGAAAATCTTATGACAGCAAATTTGTCACCACTTCTCCAACAGTCGTTATCATAATTTGCCTTTAACACAAACCAGCCTAGTAATCTTGTGTAAACAGGTTAGAAGAACAGTTAGAAAAGAAACTCTGGTCCAAAATGCATTTCTTTAAAGTACCACATCCATTTTCCCCTGTTTCTCTAGATTTAATCTATTCTGATGAAAAGGCAACAGCTGACTGCCTTTCAGTATGGAAATGCAAATGAACCAAATCCGTCAACACATACATACCTGAAATATTTCATTAATATCCACTGGGAGAGCAAGGCCAATGTAATCATCGGAGCTACCATAGGTAGCGTTAGAAACCATGGAGCGAACAGAGGAGGAACGCTGAAGTGTGTTTTGGTTAATAGGACTTAGTAAATCCTCTTTATCTAACGAAGCATAACTTAAAGCTTTCATGAACCTGTAACATTGAAACAAATAAATCACAACTGCAGTTACTCTCTCATTCTGGCACATTAAAAGTAAAAAGGACTGCTGACACAAAGACCATCCTCAACTTCCCACCGCAGATCTCAGAGCTTGTTAAGACAAATTCCAGCTACAGGCTCATTGCTTTTTCTGCCTCATATTGTCTTGCATGGTTTGGCAGCTCCTAGAGTAAAAATTTCTTCTTTATGATTATTGCTATAGGAATTCCTGCCCATCCTGCAAACCCATGCATTTTCTTCAGCATTCTAGCTTTGAATATTTACAGCCCAGACACTGCTTATAAAGATTTGGGTTTCTAAACTCCTAACTACCTAATTTTGAAATGCACCTATGCACTGAATTCGTATTTCCTGGATATTTACAAACTGTGAGCTGAGCAGGCACATCCCTGCAAAGGCACACCTTGAGCCTAGCAGTGATACACACAAGGAACATTTTTTTCTCCTGTACTTGAAAGGAGTTACTCAGTAGATCACACAAGCACAGAGGAAGTGTTTGCTCAACACGAATACATCAAGAACAAACTTAAACCTGCACAGTGAGTGGAGCTGACTGTGAGGAATAACTGGAAGAACAAAGAAAGAAACAGGAAGGGAAAATGAAAGAGGAGGCTGGAGAACAAGTCATCAGTACTGACCAGAGCCCTGATGATGGAAATTTCACATCTGGCCATCTGTATTTTTACTTCTCATCAAACATAAAAACCTAAAAATGTTTTCTGATAACCTACCTATGTAGATGGCCTACATGCGTTGCATTGAAGCTTCATATTAAAAAGACACACCTCAGGAACAGTGAATTTTTATTGCAAATTTTGACACACTGGAGGGTAAAGTGAACATTTGATTTTTTGACTTTTTGCCTTAGAGTAAATTTTCTATCAATTTTTCATTTTAGATGGGCAGTAAGTTGTCTGCTTATCACTACAGACAGAATTTATATTAAGATAAAATTAAATTATCCAAGTTTGACCATAGAAGGTTCAAGAAATTGTTATACAATGGAAATGCACAAAATACAACTGAGAGGATATCGATAGTTTTCTTGTTGGTAGTTCTGACCAATGCTGGTGACAGTAGCAGTAGACCCACAACAGAAGTTAAGCCATACTTCAAAAAAAGAGGGAAAAGACCTCAAGTTGCATCAGAGGAGGTTTAGACTGGATATTAAAAAAATATCCATGGATTTTAATATCCATTGGATATTAAAAAAAAATCCAAATGAAAGAGCTGTCAAGCATTGGAACAGTCAGTCCAGGGAAGCAGTTGAGTCACCACCCCTGAAGACATTTAAAAGATGTGTAGATGCGGCACTTAAGGACATGGTTTAGTGGAGGACTTGGGCATGTCGTGTTACAAGCTTAAGGGTCTTTTCCAACTTAACTGTGTAATCATAAAACTCAAAAAATTACTAACTGCATTAAGTATTTAATAATAAAACATTCTATAATTACTCTCAGCATAAATTAAAGATAGAAATATTAATCCCAAATGTTTGTCCCTGCTTTTCCTAGGAAAGCTAACAGGTACAACATTAGTAGTGATAAACACCACCAAGTTTTCATGAAAGAATGTCTGCAGGCAATAGCGTGAGAGCCACTATCAGGATCCAAGATATGCATGTTAGTATTTCTGGTTGGTCTTTAAAGACAAAGGTGGGAAATTTAGGCTCACAAAATTTATGCAAAGAAACAGTCTTTTTAGCCTTCTGAATAAAAAGAACAACTAAAAATGTCACAAAAGTAAATCTATGACTGTTAGTTACTACTAACACATGAATCTTTCAATAAACAATAAATAAAAGTCTTCTGAAGACTGACAGAAAAATTGATTTGGGAGTTAAAAAGGACAGAATTTTTCTTTCTAGTTTATTTTTAAAAAACAGCTAAGGACAGTTTTAGCTGGACCAATAACCAATCTCTGGATTTAAAAATAAAGTACAGTACAATCTGAAATATAATCTGTAAATAAAATCTGAAATTAAAAGGATCATAATTTTTTTGAGGGGACACAGCATAACCAGAAAGAAAAACACATGTACTAGTTTCCTTGCAGTCTTTCCAACCAATTATATTAGCAAGTAACACAATCTGAATCTCTCTTGGAGTATGCAAGTCTGCAATTATTTAACCTTCTCAGAGATACAAGCACTGACATTTCAATTCAGTGTTAAGTAGGTCAGCGCAAATCCTTGACTCTGTCCATTGACACAGAGAACATGGACAGCTAAGCACCAGGAATAGTTAATATGATATTGCGTGCAGGATCAAAGTCCACTGCAGCAAGGCTGCTCTGCACATCAAGGGCATGACTGCAAGGAATGGTAAAACATTACTTACAGCCGTTACAGAACCTGAACTACCACTGAAATGACACCCACTCATTCCTCTGCACTAGCAGAGGATGCCAGTGACAGCAAGGAATGGCACTTCCAATTTCCAGGATAGTGTGGGGTAACTACTACTAAATCACCCATATTCTAACCAACATACTCAGTCTAGCTCTAACTTACTTCAACAAAGGCATCTTTCCAGAATGATGTGAAAACACCAACAAATGGATGCTTCTTTTAATCAGGACATATGCACTCAACTATGTATGAAGAGGGCAGCTCAAGGACTGAGCATTTGCTTTTTCTGCAGTAAGGAGATGACCCATGTACCAGTAGCATCTCCCCTTTCTCTCCTTCAAGAGATGATAAGGTAAGAATAGAGATAAAAAGTGTTTTTTCCATTTCAACAGCAATGTGAAGATCCAATGCACTAGAGCTAAAAGGTGATGTGAAGGAAAAATTTCATAGAAGAGCTTTTAAGGGAAGGTTATTAAGCAGTGACTGCTGTAGCTGGGAACAGTGTCAATGTCAAGAGCTAGACATCTTATGTAACTACCTAATTAGTCTTCAGAACATCTAATATTGCTCAAAAATAAAGAGGTGACACTGCCATCTAAAAATAAATGCTATGAGTAAAATCTTTGATCTGCTGTAGCTAAGAAGCCAAACTGACATTCCTATCAATGGTACTAGTATCTCATCACTGGCCTCAGTGCCACAGTGAACACAAATATAGCATATTGGCAGAAGGCCCTGTCCTAAAACCTCCCCAAGTGACATAGAGAAAATTCTCTTCTGAAATATAGCTCTGACTTCATGGGCAATTCAGTGTGTTTGCAACTTTAATAATGTTACAAACTTTAATAATGTTAGCAGTGCAACTGCATTTTTTTATATTATAAAAGTTAAAATAGGAAGCAAATGTGATAATGCTGTTCCTTTGTCACCAACAGCATTATAAAGGGTTGAGCACAGCTATGAAAGCCGGGCTTCTCTGACAGCACTTACAAAGATGAGAATTATCCTTCTGTTCTCCACTTAATACCAGTACCACTTTCAGTGAAGTTATGAATCACCTTGTAACAACTGTCTCTTTTAGGTGCAGATGAAAAAAATATTAGGAAGACACCTAAATTGTCCTTACAGCACTGAAATAAGAAATGAGCACATAATAATTTCTTACCGACTTGGGGTTAGTCGAGAATCCAGGCTGCCAGACTTCATGGTGATAGTGTCGGTAAAGAGCACATCCTTTGCTGGAGATGCCAGGGCTTCTGAGTGAGACAGCGACGGATGCATCCTCTGCTGCTGCAGGCGCTTTAGTGTAGCATAGCCAAACGCATCTCGAGAACTCGTGTAGCTGAAGTTATAGTCAGCAAGGCTTTTTATCGTAGCAAGAGAAGGGGCTTTAAGAGACTGGGCTCTTCTGGGAAGGGTATGAGAAGACCCTGGTGGAACCAGGGACACAGAGTTGGATTTTGAGAGAGGCAGGTGGTTAGACTGTGGTGTTGAACAGTGACTTGGTTTAACTGTTTTTGTGCTTACAACAGTACTCAAACTTCCACAGTCAGTATCGACATTTGTAGTGTCCACACCTACAGTCTCCCTAGAAGGGCTAGAACTCATTGAACTTATGCCACTTGTTGTGGTATCTGTATTAAAACTTAAGCTACGACTCTTGAAATGTGTTTGTGTAGTACCATCTCCTATTAGCCTTTCTTTGCTTGTGTTTTCCCGATGAATTTCATTTCCAAGACTTTTTGGCAGCTTCAAATCATTTTCTCCAATACTCTGAGTACAATCACTATCTTCCACATGCTTACTTCCAACAAAAGAAGTTTCTAATCGTAAAGTCTGGATTTTTGGAACTCTGAAAACAGGAGTCAATTCTTCCCCTGGAGGAAAGTCTATGCTACCACTAGGTTCTGTGACTGTACGATTTCGCCTCAGGCCTGATTTACTATCAGATGATGTCAGCTTTCCTCCTTTTGGATCACTGCTACTTCTGTGTTTTTTATTAGGCAGAGTAAGAGAGTTTAGAATGCGATTTTTCACTAGTCTACTAGAAGAAAAAAAAGGAAAGGGACTACGGTCTTTGTCCTTTGAAGGTCCAGGTCTGTCATAAAATATTTGTTCTGCATCTTCAGTAATATCTAGGAAGAAAGTACTTGTGGAAGTGCTACCAAAACGGTCATCCTCCATGATGAACATACCTGAAATTATACAAGACTTTGTCACACAAAATAGGCATTTCTTCAAAGTCTACAAACTATGTTGCAAAACAGGAAGCCGTTCTATAGAAGCCCAGCTGGGAGTCTATGCAACTTACTGCAACTTTAATTCCTCTTTTTTTTCTGCGGAACTTGGTGCAAATTACCTGTTTCAAGGAGTAACTGAGCTGAAGATCTCATTGCTTCAAAAGAAAAGCCACACTACCTTATATCAGTGCAAACATCTAGCTACTAGGATTATAACCTAAAAACTCCTTTAATGATACCTGAATATGTTATCTGTCTTAATTTAAGTTCCAAGTATCCACAGGAAAAAAAAAATGCATTAGGACTTGAAATATACAATAGTTTAAACACAGCAAGATTTTGTGTGTGTGTGTGTGTGTACGCCTAAAGAACATACTTATTTTCTAGAATATTCCTTTGAAGACAACCAAGGGTATCCTCATACCTAAGCATGGCAGTTTCTGCAGCATGTTACAGCAAACTGCCATGACTAAACAAAAATTAATAACTTACCTCATGTGAAAATTTTTCTTCTACACCCAATGTGAAGCTAAGGCACTAGTTTACTCACTCTGACTTGTATGCATCTCTCTGAATGGACACAACTGTCCTATTAGTTACACTGTTTTATTGCAAGACCACCTTCACAGCATTGGTCTGAAACTCATCCCACCAAAAGGTTGTCAAGAACACCAAAATACTGTTTGTGCTGGGTTGGGCTCTTGGCAGGGTTTTTTTGGTTCTGGTTACTTACTTGACGGAGCAGATTCGCTTTCACTGTTGTGCCTAGAACTGGTAGACTCAGAGTTCAAGCTAAGAGTGCTGGGTATTGAAGAAAGTTCATTGCAGAGCTGCTCCATGTCATCAGGGACCACTGGCCAAGGCTGTCTACGACTGTGTCTCACTGCATCCCAGTTGTGATGCTTCAAAATGTCACATCCTTGTTTAGTTTTGGCTATTAGACCAAGCACGTAGACACAGGTTCTGTATTTAACACATATATAGAAAAAAGAGCAACAATAATAGCACCTAATTTAATGAAACTTACTTCACACTTGAAAGGCAACAGTTTCAAAGCAATTCAGGAGAAACTTCACAAAACTAACAAATAGTATATGGTTAATTTTTATTTGAAAATCAATGTAAGCTTGTGGAGTCCACATAAGCTTAAGAAATTCATGAATATATCTGAGAACATGATACTATTAAAAAAATAAAAATTATCACAAGAGCCTGATTACATAAAGTAGAAAAGTACCTCTTGAAATAAGACCAAACATTAATGAAGTAGCAATATTAGACAAAACACTATCTACTGATGCTTTAAATATTTAAAAAAGATATTTAATAAAAAAGATGGAATAATGAATTCTCACAGAGATATAAGCAGCAAATATTTTGTTTTATACAACAGGAGAAAAGTAGTAGCTACCTTTTTTCATAAATTTCATTTGTTTACTACGTTTTCTTTCAGACTTCCCACGCAATTCTGCAGTTGCACAGAACTGACATTGATCATCAGTGACTTTAATAACTGGTTTCCAATAAAGTACAAATCTGCACTCGTGTCAATCAGGTAAAGCTATTTGAAAACTGATCACAACTACCACCTGAAAATTTTATGCATAAATCAGATACACATACCCTCTAACAGACAGAACCTCACAATGTTGAGCAAGTGCCATTATATCGGGAATTACATTCTCCTCTTGAAGCAAGTTAAGACCCCAATTCGATGATCCGATATTGCCCTGGAATGAAATTTGTCAAGTAAGTTTTGATCTTAATGTGATCTGCAGCATTATCAATGTAAAGCTTTGACAGTTTTGTTTGTTGGTAGTAGAGTTTGAAGCCACCTCTGCTCAAAGCACCCTTTCTAGCATTTCCTAGCTGTGGTAATACAAAAAAGCCCTCAACACACTGTGTATAATAACTAAAGCTGCTCAAAGTTAGATCTACTATGTATTCCTCACTTTAAAAGTTCTACTATAGCCTGCAGCATGATCTTCGTTTATTCATTTTACATTCCTCTTACACAGGCATCTTGTTACATACCTACAGTATCCTCCAGTAATAGTCACTTTGGACAAATGTTCCAAAATTAACTTCAGGGAAGACAAGAAGCACATTTAGGAGTGTAGCTTGGATACACACCAACACTAGGTTTTTGCCTCTCCCAAGTACCAGGGTGTCATGACCCCATGGATCAGCACTGGTAGCCAACATCCTTGCACACACATTAGGGACTAGCACAGTAAATACATTAAACTCAGACCAGGGCAACTTTTAACTTGTAGCTACCAGTCCCATACTAATATTCATCTGGCAAGGTGTTATACTTATTTGTTAAAGAGAAAAAAAAAGACAAAGTGATTATTAAAAACTTCAGAACGAAACAGGTGCAGTGAACCATTTTCAACTGAAAGTATAGTTATGGAACAAAATGCCAACTTCAAAAAGCACAATTTTTTGAAAAAAAAACCTGATTTCTTATTTTTATAGAATTTTTCTTATTTATTTAAGAATCAACAGTTATAACAGAACTAGACAACTGCAAAACTCCATAAATATGTTACTCACCAAGGCCCAAAGGGCTGCTTTCAGCTGCTTAATTCCTTCCCACTTATCCAGCATTGGGGAACGAACAGTGTAACTTAGATCTGTAACAATACTCTGAAGGAGAAAATTGGAAAAAGAAAAAACTAAGTTGAAAATTAATAGAAGACTTCAGTCATACAGGTTCTCTAGCATTTATAGTAGAAGTTAAAGCAATAACTTAAATCATGCACTCTAGAAGACAGTCATAATTCTGGAATAATAACCAAAAATTAACAGCAGTGATAATGCAAAAGAAAATCACGGATTGCATGAAGTTAATTTAGCTATTATAAAGATGATAGATTAGTCAAACTAACACACTGCAATATATACATTTTTTCTCGAACTTTTCAAAGAGAATCGTCAACTCATTAAATCATTTTACCAACACACATAAAAAGTGAATTCAAGCAATTATGTTTTAGGATTTGTTTTCCTTAGATTTATCTTAGAAATATCAGAAAGATTTTATTCCCTCTTCTCTCCATTTTTGTATGCTTAGAAGGATAGGCATAGTTTTACCACATGTATCACTGTCAATGTAGAATTCAAAGAGACTAACTTTTTTCTATTTATGAGTTGCCTTTCCATGCTTAGATTTTGCTAGTCTTTCTAAGAAAAATGTTGAAAGATATTCTGTTGATATTTCAGTGTCAGGAAGGAATTTTACATTAGATTAGATGGTAGACTGTCTTCACAATTTATGACTCATAATCAACAACTTCTGCAATGCCTATTTAAATGCCTCTTTAAAAACCTTTTTTCAAAAGGTTTACAGTGATCTTGAAAATATTTCAAGTTATAAATGATTATTATCCTCACCTGAGACTCCAACAAATGGCAGCCTGTTTTATGGTGTACCAGCTGGCCATAAAGGTGAACTGGCAGGTAGACATGTGGTCGCTGTAATCTGGCAGGAAAAAGAAACATACATAGGTTTCCCAACACTGCAAATATTTTATTCTAAAATAAATTATACGGCTATGTAATACAATGACTTGCCCTTTATTTTTTTCAAACAGAGAATTCTTTTGAGGAATTTAGAAAGGAACAAACTGTTTCAGCTGGATGTACAATCATCATCTAATCCAACTGCCAGACCACTGCAGGGCTGACTAACAGTTAAAGCCTCTTATCAAGGACACTGTCCAAATGTCTCTCAATCACTGCTCCAGGATGCCTGTTCCTCTCTGTGACCATCCACAACCCTTGTGGTAAGGAAATGCTTTCTAGTATCCAGTCTGAACCTCCCCTGCTTCAGCTCTGAACCATTCCCACGCATCCTGCCCCTGGATGCCAAGGAGAAGAGCAGAGCACCTCCCTGTGCCCTTCCCTTCCTCACGAAGCTGTTGAGAGCAGTGGCGTCACCCCTCAGCCTCCTTTTCTCTCAAGTGGACAAGCCCAAAGACTTCAGCTGCTCCTCGCAGGAGATTCCAGCTCCGTTTCCCTCCTCAGGATGCACTGAAGGACCTTCCCGCCCCTCACCCGCGGGCCCGGCAGGGCCCAGGTGGAGGCCGCTGCAGGCTGAGCCCGGCGGTGCCGTGCCCTGTGCGGGCCGGCGGTGCCGTGCTCGGAGCTCTGGGATGGGCTTTGTCCTCGGGGCTGCCCGGGCCCTGCTGACCCACACTGAGCCCGGCACCGGCCAGCCCCATCTCCCTCTGCACCTGTCCAGCCGCTCCTCTCCCATTTTATCCCTGTGCCCGGTGTTACTCCATCCCAAGGTGAGGAATTAGCATTCGGACTTGTCAAATTCCACCCCATTTAAGATTCCTCAGTGCTCCAGTCTATCTGGATCCCTCTGCAAAGGCCTCTTGTCCCTCAAGAGAATCCACAGCACCTCCCAGTCTGGATCATCAGCAAATTTGCTACTGGTGCATTCAACTCCAGCATCCAGACCACTGATGAAGAACTGGCCCTGGAATGGAGCCCCAAGGAACCCCACTGGTGTGACCAAGCACCAGGCAGATGTTGCCACAGTCAACCCCTTGGGTTCAGTCCCTCAGTCAGTTCTTCATCCACCACACCATTAAGCTGTTCATCCCACAGCTCGACAACTGGTCCAGAAGGATGCTGTGAAGGACAGCATCAATAATCTTGCCAAGATCCACGGAAACAACCTCCACCACCTTCCTTTCACCCAACAGATGGGTGACCTTATCATAGAAGTTAAAGTTTCTTTAACTTAGTTAAACAAAACTTTCCCTTTGTGAACCCATCCTAACTGTGCCTTGAACTTGTTCTTCAAATGCCTTTCAACAATACCCAGTTATAATCTTCTACATAATTTTTCCAGGAACTGAGGTTAGATTAACAGGTCTGTACTGCTCTCGGTCTTCCTATGTGCTTCTTGCAAAATGGAATAAACTGGCTAGATTCCAGTCAGCAGGGACTTCCCCAGTCACAAGATTTTTCATCTTGTAGATGATAAGGGATGGGTCCTGATACAACGTCTGCTAGCTCCCTCAGTACTGGTGGGATAGCACTGACAAGGCTAGTCCCTCAGCCTGGTGGGAACCAGGCTGACCTGTTGAACATTCAGCTGATACAGATGGTCCCCTACAATGTTAGTGTCCACAAATGGAAAGTCACAGTTTCCACATTTGTGGACCTCTGGCTCAGAGAACCAGGCAGCCCAAGCTCTATCGATATTGCTAAAGACTGAGGCAAAAAACACACAGAATTTTAATTAATCTCTGTTTTTCTTCATCCCTGTAAGTCAGGTGACCATCTTATGCAAGTATTGATTCAGTGTTTTCTTCAGACCTCGTCTTTCTTGTATGACAGATTATTGTTCAGTTTCAGTCCTGAATGTGCTTTGACCTTCTGTACCTTCTCCCTGTTTATGTGAATCACAGTTTTATAGTCTTCCTCTGAAGTGTGACCTTCTAGAGATCATATTTCTTTTTCCTCTTGAGCTCCATGAGGAGCTCCCTGTTCAGCCAAAGTGACTCCTCTGCCCTGCTTGCTTGAATTACAACACCATGGGATTGCCTATTCCCTTGCTTCTAAAAGATAGCTCCTAAAAATGGACCAGCACTTCTGGACTCCTTGGACCTCAGAAATGTACTCTGCTAAAGTAGCTCCCCAAGTTAGCTCCCCTGAAGTCCTGGGTAGCAGCTCTGCTGTGCTTTTTCTCATTTCATTGAAAGTTTTATACTTAACCATGCCGTGATCACAGTGGCCTAGAGAACCCCCCTCCATCACAAGCCCTGTATTCACAAACAGCAAGTTGAGGAGCTGTTCTTGGCTGGCTCACTGAGTACCTGTGAAAAGATGGCCTGTATCTCCTACAGACTTTCTCCTACATAGAATTTCCAAGGCTGCTTGTCATTGCACTATGATACTTGCACTTGATGCCTGGAAGTTGAAATCTTCCACGGGAAGCCCATAAGAACAAGAGCTACTGATCCAGAAGTTTCTCCTAATTGTCTATAGAATGACTCATCAGTACTAACATCCTGTCTGAGCAATCAGCAGCAGACACCCACTACATTTCTTCTGTTGTGCATCCCCTTAATCCTCACCCAGAGGTTCTCAGCCACATCACCACTAACTGTAAGGGCTGAATAATCAAACCTCTTCTGTATATAGAATGACACATTCATCTGCCCATCCCTCCTGAAAAGCCTGTAGCCCTCCATTCCAGCACTCCAATCATGGGACTCAATCCACCAAATCTTTGTAACATGAATTCTATTAAAACTATTAAAAATTGTCTAAAACTAATTATATAAAAGCTGTAAAATAAATCATATTTATACTCTGGGAGCTAAGCAATTCATCCAGTTGATCCTCCATGTTTATCATACTGTGCTGATGTACTGCTCCACAAGCAGAATAAACTGAAATTCTGTTGGTACACCTCTCCCTCATACATTTCAGTTTACAGCTCTCCGGATCAGTCCCACCAGCTTATGGCTCAAAACACCATCTTCCCAAATTTACCTTTGGTTGCTCCGACGAACATAGTTATCCCCATCAACAGGTTTGCGGTATGTTGTAAGTGCTTCATTAAGCTGTTCTTCAATCAATTCAACATATTTTAAGTTATATTCCTGTAAGAAGACAGAGGAGGGTTGACACAGTACATTTAGTGGTTTATGAGCCTGGACAAGGAAGAGATAATTGAAGAAGGTACTTTAAGAAAGACTGAATTTTTTTTATTATTTGAAGGTGGACCTCAAGGAAATGCACTTCACACATATAATGAGTTTGCCGAGTCAACAATTGATTTCGTAATTATTTCAGGGAAACTGTTAAACAAAGGAAGAAAGAAATACTTCAAATCTGACAAACTCAATTTCAGCAGATCATAATGCATTTCAGCACTCCTTGAGAAGTGACACTTGAACTACTAAAAAAGTTACCAACAGTAATGTGACCAATCTCTTATAATCAAATGACATATTCTGTCTTCCTGAGTTCTACGTTTAACTTTAATTGCCAACAAGTAGAGATAACAGATATCTTGAAAAGAAGCATTCCTTTGCACACTTTTCTAGATAATGACCTTCCACAACAACCTATTTTAGAAGGTCATTACAATCCTGAAACACTTGCTGAAATACCAAAATTATATAAAGGTCTTGGTAAATCAAAAACACAGGTGGTATAGAGAAGCTATGGAACTGTAAGTCTCTGCCAACCTTTTTCAACAAAAATGTTATGTCACTGATGCAATAAATGTATTTACGTAAGCTTTACAGGTATATTAAAATGCAATTATTTTAAGAATCTCTGTCCTAAATCTACATATTTACAAAATTCCTCCTAATATCTAGCAAACATTTTCTTCTTAGTATTACCTTTTGCCACTTTTCCATCTGTTTTGTTACATAACCTCTTTCATTTAGATAAGAAAACCCCTTTGGGATGGACAGAAATCTGAAAAAAAAATCAGACAGTTGACGTTCTATTTTAAACAGCCCCAGAATTTGAATAAAAAACCCACTTATTTGTTTCCACAGTGTGAAGTCAAAAAGCATATTCAACATTTACCTTAAGAGTAGAAGCAAACCTTTGTCTCCAAGATGAGAAAGAGCTGGTTTCATTTGAATAAGGGCATGAAGATTGGCCTACAATAATTAAGAACACATAAAGAGTACCTGAGCACGATATAAAACTGCAGTAACTACAACCCTCTGCTTGTAATGAAGCAGCAAGTTTTTCACAAGTATCAAATGCCAACTTAATCCTAATATTATTAATTTGAGGTATCTTCTGTCATTAAATACAAATCACTTCACAGAAAGTATAATGAACAAAATAAGCTGCAATGCATAACCCAGATTTCTATGTTTTCTTGTAAGCAATATTGCAGTAGCTTCATCAAAGGGGCCTAATAAACTATTTTAAGTTCATCAATGACAACTGAGAAAGGAAAAAATCAGTCGGTTCCAGCATATTTGTACTTTGCTACTAGGGAAGACAGAGGGGAAGAGCATAAGAGCAGCATACCAAAAATAGGTTAAAAAGAGAAGGGATGCTCACCTTGTCTTCACACGCCTCATCTAGAATATCAAGTGCCTCAGAAGAAATAGTTTTATTTTTATCATGTAACTGGGTCACCAGTAACTCAATTCCCCAGTTGCTGAAGAACTCGACATTAGCTCTCAGCAGCACTCGTAAGTGTTTTGTTGCATACAACCTGCAGCTCTGCAAAGTAAGGAAAATGTTTTCTTGAATGGAAAAAAATAAATGGTGCCTTAAGTTTCAGCTTTTCACATCTGTTTTATTATAACTAACACCGCTAATGATTTATAACTTCTAAAAATACCTTCCAGTTACTGTATTTTGAAGCAAGCAACTGTGATACACACCGTATCTATTAAAATTACGGTTTATTAGAGTTATTTCTATCTTAGCAAATGGGTAAATTGAATCTAAGATCACAAGTAAATTGGTCACCATAAGTGTCCAATCCTCTCTTTTATTATTGTATTATTATATCTTTTGAAGAGAATTTAGAATCCAATTAAAAATATTACACTCACTAGGGAGCTTAATCTTTCAATGAGTCAACCTCAACTGTTTTCATTAGTTTCAGACTCCACTCTTTATCCATAAGAATCATATCTCTGACAGTTTCAGAGAAATATCCTCAATTTATGTCCTCCTCTTCCAAAACACAGTGAGACATTTAAAGCCAATTACTTAAATTTTTCTCTCTTGTATCTACTCTAGAACACATTCTGTCTATTCAGACAATAGAAATAACTTCCTTTGAAGTTATGAATATTCTTTACTAGTTATGTTTTAACTTCTTGTCCTCTATCTCCCTGACATCAGTGCTTGATTGTCTAACAATGTGTGGCAGTGCAAGAATTGTTTTATTAAGTTTTTATAAGAAGTTTTATGTTATGGTTCAGTTCACTGTATCCCCGGTTCTGTAACAGTCCATCCCCTTTTGAGTTTTCTGTGTAACAAATGTATGTCCATCATCCCACCCCCCACCTATCCTTGTCCATCCCCTCTCCCGCCCTGACTCTGGGGCATCTTGTCTATCACTTCGGACCGCTCCCCAGATAGGGAAATCCCAGAGGGAAGGCGTCGAGTGATAGGTCGCCCCGGGGGGGGAATTCCTTTTCTCTTGGTATCAGTGGTCAGAGGCTTGGGGGTGGACACCCCTTGTTGCCCCCGGAATCCCCTGATTTGTTATCTTGTTGTAACCTCCCCTGAACTCTCCCCCGCTTATAAGATGAGAGAGGGAATTTCAAACTCTCTCTTGGCCTGCAGTTTGGACCAGCTGCGGTGCTCCCGCAGTTCGGCCTGAATAAACATCTTTAAACCTGCTTAGCCGAGAGCCATCCTTTTCCTATTGCCGCCGTTGTCACGACACTATTTGGTCCAGCTGCCGCTGACAAGCCCAGCCCAGCAGGTAAAGTTAACCTGCTTACATATCCGGACTGAAAACGTCCTGGTCGCTGTGCAGATCTGAGCCAGCCAGAGGCCAGCATCTGCCCAGTGCAGAAGAGGCACAGCCACAGGAGAGTGGCGCCCAACGCGGGGCACACCATACCGGCAGAGCAGCTTGGAGCCACGTGGGGAGCCCCCTCGCAGTGACAGAGCGTCCGGCGCCCACGCAGGGCCCCCCCGGAGACGGGATAGACCCTGCGAACGGACTGGGGCTGAGATAGCCCGGAGAATCAGTCTCTGGGCGTCACGCACCCCTGGTGATTCGGCTTCTAAGGAAACCTGTGCAAGGGGAAAAGAGGGCAGCTCTGACCCCAGACGGAGTCCTCTTTAGAGGCAGCCCAACTCAACCCACACACTCCCACGTTCCAGGAGAAGGTAAGCAGACCCACAGGGGATAGCCAGGGGCCGGCATCTGCGAGGTGCGGAGAAGGCACAGCCACAACAATGCTACTTTAAAAGTCAAGTTTCCTCTCCCACATCCACTTGTACTTTTTCATCCCCATTCACCTTTTTTGATTCAGAAGAACAAATCCCAATGCCTATTTCCGAACCAACCCCTCATTCCTCTAGCTATAGCATCTACTTGGTTCCAATGCACTAAGTAACCTCAATCACTATCAGAACAGTATCTACTCCTAGAAGGCTAATGTGCTTAGTGCTGCAAGAAAAACAGATTGCTGTTTGTGACAATGCCTTCACAATTGATTCCAGATGCCACTAACCTAAACAATCACATTACACTTAGTTATACATATCAAGACTTTAGTCCCCTCATACATGAGAGAAAGCTCTGTTTGAAGGACTTCATTTCTTGAGCACCAACACAATACAGAATATGAAGTTCACAACATATTCAAAAGCTACACTTGTAGGAATATCATTTCTCTGAATACAAAAATAAGAACCTTTTTCATATATAACAGCTTAAAAACAAAGTCATACACCTTGAATAATAAAATACATGTGTGGAGGGCAACTGAACTGAACTTACATCAGTAGCTGCTGTCAGGATTTTAGAAAGGATAACTCTTGCCAACCCATCTCTGCTATAATCCAGACTAGAAACAGTCAATTTTAACAAGTGATCTTGGTTCTTCAAAGAACAAAGATTAAGAAGACTGGAGGCACGGAAGGGGAGGAAGAAGAAAATAAAATTAGTATTTGAACAAACTTGAACCATCAATAATTTAAACTAAATACTCTGAATTATACTTTTATTACTATAAATGAAGAATACAAAATATGTTCTTGAATGAAATGGAGTAACTTTAAATTGTTATAACTATAAAGTCAAATAGGGATAAAATGTACTGAAAAGGGAGAACCCCAAACCAACATCTTTTATAATGGCTCTGTAAAAATTTTGTCAGCATAATTAGTGATTATAGGTATAAAAATTAATGCTCATGAAGCTCTGCAAACAACTCTTCATTGTAAAACATTTTGTATAAAGCTTGCCATTAAGTTAGTCCTATTAACTGTCTCTATTTTATCATATACCAAGTTTTCTGAAGCCAGTAAAAAGCTTGCTTTCTTAAAATCAACAAAATCAACAATAAAAGATAAAATGGAGTACATAAAAGCACTTGCATTTTTACTTAAAGTTGATTATGTGTTGATAAACTAATACTAGTCACCAGCTAATTTATTCCCAAAGGAAGCAAAGTTTATTTGTACCTGAACAAAGTTTTGAGCTTCAGAACTTCACTCAAATATACTGGACTGAAGTTTTAAGTGCAACATACATCAACATTTCACAAATACTATGGTACCTGCCATTTTTCCATGGTTTGTGTGTTTTGAGTTTTGACTGTTTTCCTATTCGCCCACACTGCATGTTTCAGTACACTAACTACAATCCCTCTTGATACTCATCTCTGTCACACAGGTGTGGATAGGAAACAGTAAGCTGTTTGTGTCATAATCACCTCTGTCTGCTTAGTAATGACAGACTAGAAGACCTTAGGAAAAAAAATGTGAGTCTTTACCTGTAACTACACCAAAATAACCTTAAAGTTTTCATATGGTGGCCCTCATGCACAGTTTAAAATTTGCATTACTATTACACTGTAAGTACAATTTAAACCAAATAAAAGCACTCACCACTGAAACACATTACATTTTTCAAGCATTTTCACTCCATGAGGGTGACAAGATAAAGTACCAAAAAACAGGAAGTAGTGCTGGCTAAGGGTATTTAGTAACCCATTATTCTGAAGACTACGTTCAGGTTTCATTCCTGATGAAGAGTTGAGCCAAAGTACAATATCTTTAACCAATTCCTCCAAGTAACCTTGTCCATCCTAGCAAAATAAAAAGGAATAGCATCTGTTAGTAACAGAAATGTGTCTCTTCTTTACTGAAACTCATTACTTTAAATTTCTTAAAATGTACAAACACAACACAGACAAAAACCAGAAATGCGGCAGCGAAACAATTCAGACTAAAGAAAAAGTTTCAAGGCAAATAAAAGGAGCTAAACATGGAGACATCTTAGGACTAATTCTCTCTTTCGAGGAAAAGAGTCAAGTATTATTTAATGACATTTTCCTCTGACTTGAGGCATAAAAGTCTCTAGTAAAAAAGGAGTTAGAAAAGGAAGGTTATACATACATAATAAAAAAATTCCTTCAAACTCTAAGTTGTATTTAACAAAGCTGCTTTTAATAAAACTTCCACATGAACGCAGTCCTCTTACTCAAATTTTCTCACTGTATTTCTTAATTGCACTGATAATTTTAGATTTAACACCCAAAAATCTCAGAAGTCTTTACCAAAAATTAAGGTTTTTCCAGGTGGCATTCGGCAAGATTACTCATTCTACTTCCAGTCTTGTAGCTGAAAATTTCTTACCTCCTCTGATTCAAGAAGAAATTCAGTAAATTGACAACCCACAACAGTGAGCTGCTTTGCCTTGGCATAGTCCAGATCCAGGTTAGCATAGAGCTTACTGCTGGGCTTGTAAAAATACAGCAATCTCCTTACAAACCTATAGAAAGTAAAATAGATTTGGCTATTTTTTCAGTATGATAAGGACAGTCTCACAATACAGAATGATGCTAGTAGAAAAAAATGGGTTATTCTTGGTTTCTTGTCAGTAAGCCTTATTATCAAAAGGGTAGCAGGTAACAGTACTAACTCTATCCAGACATAATTTCAGAGATGCTGCTGTACTGTGTGTTATAAAGGGTTTTCTATACCATTACTTAATATAAGCAAAGGAACTTGAAATCTCTATGCTCTCAGAAGCTTTAGCTTCCTTCTCATTCTCATAATTTATTCTGCTGTAATTTATCCTGCAGCAAGTTCCAAAGATGGTATTATCTACACTAACAAACAGCTTAGAAAAGAAACTTGTGACCAGAGTTTTCTTCAGCTGTTATAGTTACTGCTACTGGGAAAAACAGATTTTTCGTGTTCTGACGGGAAAAAGTCTCATTTATACAGCAACACTATTTCCAAACACCTCACTTAACCATTTCTAAAGCATGACACAGTGATTGTTAACACACTCTCAGACTTCTTAAAATCACAGTAAGCAATGTAGCTTGAGTTCTGCATCACAGGAATAAGTCTTCAGCAAAGATCCTCCTCTCACCAATTCTTCAAAAAATAAACACACAACTGTGCTTTAAAATAACACAAAATGTTTCATCAGAAGGTAGATCTGTCAGGCATTAAGAAAACTTAATTACAGAACTGCACTCATATTTGAAAAAGTCAGAGTAATCCACCAACCCTAACGCCAAACACAGGACCAAGGAAACCTGAGGACTTAACTTTAAGTTTTGTCAAATAAAAATTATTTTATCCTGGGTTACTAGCAATAAACATATATTGACATGTAAATTGATACACATATGTATCTATATGTATATTTAAGTGTGTGTGTGTGTTTATCAATGTGCATGCGTTTTATTTTGGGACCCCCTGGGCCCCTCACTACAGGAAGGACATTGAGGGGCTGGAGCAAGTCCAGAGATGGGCAACAGAACTGGGGAGGGGTCTGGAGCGCAAGTCCAATGAGGAGCAGCTGAGGGAGCTGGGGGTGTTTAGGCTGGAGATAAGAAGGCTCAGGGGAGAGTGCTCTTTACAACTCCCTGACAGGAGGTTGTACCCAGGTGGGGTGGTCTCTTCTACCAGATGACAAGTGACAGAATGAGAGAAAAAGGCCTCAAGTTGCCCCCAAGGAAGTTTTGATTAGATATCAGGAAAAATTTCTGGACTAAAAGAGTGGTCAGGCATTTGAACTGCCCAAGCAATCGCTGGAGTCACCATTTCCAGAGGGATTTAAAGGACATATAGACATGGCACTTGGAAACAAGCTTTAGCAGTGAACAGTTAGGACTCAATGATCTTTGAGGTCTTTTTCATGATTCTGTGATCCTGTGTGTATACATACATTGCATTAACTACATCTCTATGAAATGAAGGAATCTTTAAAAAAATACCTGAAATTTCACTTTAACAGCTATAAGACCATCACAACAATACTAACATTAAAAAAAGATCCATTTATGGAAGGAGAAATAAATGTAATTTACACTTGAAAAGCAAAGTGGCAGAATTTTTTTAATCATCAGCAGTTAAACTAGAGAGATTTGAGGCTTAGTTACTTATAACTAAATAGGAGCAACAGCTCAAAATCCTGCAGAAAGGATTGATGAACTATAGAAGATTCAGACCAATTCCATTCTAGATTTTCCCAATTTATTTGAAATTAAATTATTTAAGCACTGACCAATGCTTAGTGCAGCACAAAACCATGGAACAAGACCACTAAGCCACACAGGTAGGTTGAGGAGTGTGTGTTGGTGTCACAGTCAGAACTGCAGATACTGCTTTAGCAAAACAATGTTATAAACTACCAGATTTGGAAAATAATCCCTTACTCCAAAGTACAGACTGACAACAAATATTTCAGGGAAACCCAGAAAAAATACAAACGCAAAATTAAATTATGGTTATGATAACAATGGAACTACTGCTCATGCTGTAAATACTTCATAAAAGTACCCTGACTACTTCTTGGTATAAATTTAAAACAGAGACACACGAGTCTTTCACCATATATTTTATCTTTTGGGTTTTCCCCCAATTCTGGAAGTAGCCTTTCAAGCCCACAAATACAGACCTATTCTTAAAAAAAAAGTAATCTATTTCTGAAGCACATGCTAAAAAGCACTTCCAAGATCTAATTAGTAACTCTATAACCACACAGGCACAAAAGTAATAAAAATGTCTTATTGACAACAGACATGAAAGGAACCAGAACTGTACTGGAGGTTTTTTGGTTGGTTGGTGTGTTTTTTTTTTCCTTTTGTTTTGTTGTTGCTGTTTGTTTGTTTGGTTTTTTCCCTCCAAATTACACATGCTTGTCTTGCCATTAACAGCAACTAGAAATAATTTCCTCTTGGTTTTTGATGAAAGCTGTAGTTAAAATTTTTTTTAACTATAGACTTAACTCTGTAAAAATTTTCCAAGCTCTGACATAAACCACTATTGTTTTAAATATCAAGCGTAACATTTCTAAGGTTTAAAATTAAATTTAGCATTTGCAAAGGTGGTATGATTCCTAAGGGACTAAATACATAAAGTACCTGTGCATAAAAAAGAACCTTAAACACCTGTTTATTTAAAGCAAATACTGCAACTTAATTATCCTTAACTTAACTGATACCTTAACTTCTTATCTATAGATTAAATTGTAGAAATGTGATACATCTAGGGAATATTTTCTTGCAATAGTAAAAACCAGTTTTCCGAATTGATTTCTTCAAAGAAAGTCTACATAATTTTTACATACCTGTGCAATTGTTCATCTTTGTAGTTCCTTAGATTTATATTTGGCCACTAGAAAAAAACAGCAAATACAGCATTATATGAAACTTGTACATCAGTCCTTGATTAGTCAATAAAATTCACTTATTTCTATCATTTGTATTTACCTAATAATTAGAAATTTCTTACACCTAATGTTACATCTTAGAAAGGACATTATCTTATTGAAAAGCCCACACTGCCTGCTTCAAGAATCATTCAATTTTTTTCTAGAGATGGACAGGGAATGTTGGTCACATGATACATGTACAAGACCACAACTGAAATGAAAACAAAAAAATTATGAGAAGCTGATGAAAAAGCAACAATTTTGCTTGGTTTCTTTTCTGCAAATAACAAAATTTGATATCCAAAACAAGGAAATAATTTTTGGCTACTGCTTTCAATATTCATTGGATTTGGTTTAAAAGTAATCATTATTCTGTTACAGATCACTTAAATGCTGCTTATTAAAATGGTACTTAAATTCTCTTGTTAATAATTTTTAAGATGTATTAAGAAGGGCCACATGAAAAGTAATACTCTCTTCAGAATCTATTCTTTCTTCGCATTACATTTTCCTCTGTTTTTACAGCCATCTGTTGTCTCTATGGTTTCAAATTTTTTTTCTGTTGCTACTAGGGAATATTTTCTTGTCAGGAATGGAAAAAAGTGCATCAAACATTTTTCTTCGCTATCTACATGACACAGTTCTACATTTCCAGTTGGTATTCCATTATAAAGACACACACTGCATTAGTTAATGATTAGTAAAATTGACTACATCATGTAACAGTGCCAGATACAGATGAGGCTGACACTTTTGCTGATCTTTTAGCAGCTTAGACAGCAAGTTGAGCAAGTGAAAAAAAGCAGTGAGGCACCACCTGAGATGCACACAATAAGGTGGTTAGCTCTACAGATACAAGGCTGCAACAGACAAGGGGGAGGTGAGCAGCCACATGAGGTAACAAATTTCAGACACTGGAATCTGGATCCTGCTCATTAGAGGACTAAAGTCAACCACTCTGGTAACATTATCTCAGCTTATGCTGGTGTTACACAGGAACAGAAATGGTTAAAAGTAAGCCAGAAAACATACACACTTCTCATTCAGAAAGAAGTCCCTAGATTTCAGACATTAGGAAGTCTTGACAGGACACTAGAAAATACACTGCTGGGGAGGTGAGAGATGGCAGAGAAACTGGCTGTCTGACATGAATTTCAGTTTTACAAAACCCCAAACACATTAGAAGTCAATTACATAAGGCTTCCACTGCCAGAATACTACACAGACTAATTAACAGTGAGATTCTGAAAAACAGTTTTCTGATAGTATCTTTAATATGGAATCAAAGTATCTATGACTAACAGTTATCTAGTAACCCAGTAAATCTTATAATGGCAGTAAAAAAGTCTGTGTTAACAGTGAAATCTGGTGGAGCAAAGCTACTGTCATATTCATATTCAGGTCTTTATACCAGACAGATTCTTGCTCTTTCAACTTTATCGGTCCCTGAAAAAAAGGCACAGAAATATTTAGTTTCTTTTCTTTTTCTCAAAAAAACAACATAGTCTTGATTATGACTGTCACCATTAATCCTTTTTTGAACTTTCACCATCTTTGTAACAACACAATAAAGAAGACGGTAAGAGAATGCTACTCAGCTGAAGGATGGCTTTGATGCACAGAATGACATTTTAGAGTGATTTTGGTTTGAAGACTAAGTACTCAGAAAGTTTTCCTAGTTGAGCAAAGATTATTTTCTGCTTACAGAAAGACGTACTGTCTTAACATCTCTGCATTAAATATATTAAATATACTTATATAGATCTAAAACAATGCCCTTCACTCCATGAGGTATTTCCTTTATGATGCAAGAAGAAATTATTTCTGCAATGAAATAGATGCTACAGAAGTATTTGCATTAGTTCAAAACATTTAGTTAAGTTTTCACAAGTAGTTCAGTCTAAGCATCTGAAGTTTGATCTAGAACCCATCTCTTACTATAACCTTCAGCTCACATTATTTAAAAAAAATCTGCTATGAACCTGAAAGTAGCAGTATCCCTCTACAGTCTGAACTACTAGGAGCTTTAAAGACAATATACCTAATTCTAGAAAAGTAAATTTCTATACAAATAAAGACATATAACATTTAATACACACTTCTTAGGAAAAATGTGAATTTAACTGTTGTTCATTTTTGAATATAATTTAAGGGCTGTATATAAAGAGACTACAGCAGCACTGACTAAACCCAGGAGATTCTAATTTCCTGAAATAAAACAAATTATTAGATGTACTCTGTAATGACTATTAGAAAGTCAAAGCTCATATGTGAAACAGACTTTTTCCCCAGACAATTTCTTCAACATACTACCATGGCCTTTGTAAACTCACCTTCAGTATGGTCCCTATTAGATTCCAATTCCAGTCAAGGTTCTCTTTGTGATTCAGAACTTGGCTGTCTCGAAGGTTCATGATGAGTGCTTCTTCCGTATCCTGGAATACCAATATGAAAAATACAACAGGTTTACCTGCACCATCTTTTTAAGTCTTGCCGCATGAAATACTTACCGCTCATGTAAAATCATTAAAATGGATGTGTTTCACAGTAATGTGCATTTAAAGGTAAGTTACAGATATACTATAGTAGGTTGTAGTACTGCATTAAGAACCTAACAGTAAGAGATCACAACTGGTTGCAAAAAGCATTAAGTTATTGAAATTCCATTTCTTAATTTCTAGAGATGCAATTTAGTATCCACAAGTACCTGCAAGGCAAACAAGATAAAAAAATACTACACAGAATCACACAAATGATTCTGATTTACACTGAGTAAAGCTTGAGGATTAGGATCCAAGTCTCTGGAACACAGTGTTAAATTCAGGTTTGAAAAATGAATTGTCATAATACCTTTAAAATAAAGATGTCTTTCTGTACACGGTACTGATCCCTTTTTTGGTGTGTTGAGATTGCTTTCTGAATAATATGATCTAAATGGAGGCTGTAAGGTTTAGGGCCTCTTTTCTTCATCTCGTGAAAACGTTTTAAGCAGTTGAGGGCTGCACTTGCTCTCCTAATAGTAAAAATAAATGTTATCATTAGTATTCAGCAATTGTTATCAGACCAAAGAGGACCACCACCTTCTGAGTAAACAGTTCAAGAAAGATCTGACCAACAATTCTGAAGCAAAAAAAAATTTCTTTACAGACATTTCTGTACATCCACAAGGGTCAGTCTCATATTGAAATTTTATGTAAAATTATCTTTTAGAATTTCTAGTACCTGAGTATTACCCTTACTGATAACTCTTCCTCTGCTCTGCAATTAGTGGTGCCTGTCACAGTTCAGAGAGGATATTGGAAAGTTTAAAGTTGATTTCCACTGTGAGATGTCACAATGAGAGATCGACATCCGGCAGCAAAGTTGGTAGTTGAGAGCCCTAGCTTCAACTTAGAGTAACAAAGTGTCTCTCACACATTCTCATCCCCACCCTGCCTCCCCTCAAGGGTGGCAGGAGTATCAATAGTACACTTCCGGCTCTGATCTCTAAACAATTCAGCAACAGCATGTTTCTATTGTCTGGGTAAAGATAGGGAGTAACACAAATAACAGACGACATGGGTAAAACCAGTTAATTAAAAACAGTGGTAGGAGAAAAATAGCCCACCTACTGAGCAAATAAAAATAAGGAAGTCTAAAAAAGAGGGGTTAAGTCTTTCTACCCCCAAAACAAAAAACTGATGCAGTGTAGGAGAGTGCTTTTATTTTATTTTTAAACAAATACCTTTGGATTTTGTCACTTATCTAAATTATTTAAATTTAATCTGTAACACAGATTACAGTCCTTCAGACTACAAAACAGTGTAGAGTGCTGACCAACGCCAAGCTCCTCAAATAAAAACCCCTACTTCTAAAAAATCACTTTATTTCAACGGAAATGGGAATTCTTACTACTCTATCAGGTATGTCCAGAAATGCAAAAAACAACAATTCCAGGTAATACACAAGCATCCATCTTCTGCTCTTTATTCCTTCTTTCATCTCACCACCTTGGCCATGTGGAATATCCTCTCCTGAAATTTCAGATATGCTTTTTTTGAAAACTAGTAGTGTCATTTCCTATCAGAATCTTCCACTGACATGCATGAAAACTAAAAAAGAGAAGACCACTACACTTTTAGGAAGTACTCTACAAGCAGCATTTATCATTTATCACTAGCAGTTTGGAAAAATGCTGTAATTTATCACTGAGAACACAAAGAAAGACAACATTATGATACACTGATCAGAATACCGATCTGACAAGAGAGATCAGAAATAGCAAGAGTAGTTAACAAATATATTTTTAGAGGTGAAAGACACCTCAACACACTCAATTTGTCTTCTACAAAGAAAAGCAACTAAGACCACAAAGTTGAAGAAGAAATACATATTAAAGACATATGAATTTATCAAATTATTTGACTTCTCCCATCAGGAAGTTTCAATTGTGTAAAGTATGCAGAAGATGGCATTTTGTGACAGAATTTTATGTTTTCAAATGTAACATAGCATTCTTACAGTCTTTTCTCTTTCATGATGTCGAAGGATGCTGCCATATTCATCAGTGTTGGTAAGCAGTGCAAGTGATGGCTGTGAGAATGAGGAAGAATTGTGTTTGCCTACAAAAAACCCAACAGAAGACCATTTGGAATAACTTATTACATCTATTTAATCCATCTTTTTAGGATCAACATTTAAAGAATCTACCACTTTTCACAAGATTTTCACAAATTTATGACAACAAAATCACCATTTGCTTGATGTCAGAGCATAATTACAAACTGTTTTGAATTTGTGATGCAACTAATAGCCTGAACTTCACTAGAAAATAACTTGAAACAATTTCAGAGTTTTATAATACATATTGTTTCCACTGGAGTTTAAGTTGGAACATGCAAAAACTTGCAGAGCATCAGATGTGCTTGTGTCGTGCACATAATAGTACTAAAACCCCTAAAATCAGAAACTCAGTAAAAGCTGATTTCTTTTCTATGGATTACTGCAAAAAAACCCTGATTAATTAACATTCAAAGTTGCTAGACATTAAACTGCTTTTAATAAACATATGTAGTTCTAAAAATATTTTTGGAAACTAAAGAACAAGAAGATAAAGAAAATACTTATGTTTCCGAACACTAAATAAACAGATATGTATTTTTCTCAGTTTTTGACAAACAGTAGTCAATTAGTATCCAATTAACAGATCATCTCTTCAGAAAATCAAAAACTACCTGTGCTTTACATCATACTCCAATGTGAGTTAAGACTCACACCCATTCAAAAGTATTCAGGAAACCACAAAAATACCATAAATAAATAAATAAATAAATAAATAAATAAATAAATAAATAAATAAATAGGTAGGTAGGTAGATAGATAGATACCATTATAGAAAGCAAAGGCTGAAATGTAGCACTTGAGGATTCAAGGAAACAGTATCATCATCTCAGTACAAGATTAGTTTAAGAGAAAGAAGATACTGTAAAAGCTATTTTAGGTCCACAGAAGTGGAATGAAGCTGAAGTTTCCCTGCAGCAGGAGCACTCCACCAAGATGGAGCTGCCTGAATGAGTAACATCAAGTACTGAAAGCACATCAAGCTGAATATGAAAACAATTTCATCTGTCTCCCCTGTGAGGCAGAAAGCTGAACACACTGTCAAGAGGCCTACTGACCATCCTTCTAAGAAAAGCAAAAATTAGTCTTTTCCCAAAGATAGCTACTGATGGGTGCATTTGCAGGGTTACAGCTTAAAAATACAACTGCTTTTACGGCAAGAAAGTGTCCTGGTGAGAGTCAGAGCTACAGACAGCCTTGGAGCAGAACCCCTAGCACTTTCAATACTTTCCAAACAGTCATCCTATTGAATAATATTGGTTTTAATATATGAAGTATATATATAGAAGATGTAATGTGAAATTAATTCACTGTTCAGATGAAAACTACATGTTTCAAGCTTGGAATACAAATTAATGCTATAATAGCAAATATCTAGTTACAAGAGTACAAAGAGTGGTATTTACCATGTGCAAAAGCTCTCCCAAAAGGATAGTTGCTCTGACAGATACATGGTCATCACTACTTGTGATCACTTCAACCAGACCCTTCAGAAAGTAAAAAAAATATTACAATATTTAATGTATAACATCTTACTTGAACTCCTGCAGGAAAAAAGTAGTAAGCATCTATTAAAACTGAAAGTCATTAGTTACCTCTAGAAGTCCATTGGTAATAAAGGCAGAAAGCACTAAAGCCAAGTAATTATCCATTAGATCAGGCCTAAAGAGAAAAAAGTATGGGAACAGTTTAGAAAGAACATTTCTTATTGTTTCTGCAAGAAAACCAGAAATGTTTTCTGCCACTGCCACAAAACAAAACACGAATGATTGTTTAGACTAAGTTAAGTTCATTGAATCCTCACCTTGACCTGGCTCGATGGGGCAAAACAGTCTTAGCCTCAGCAGCTACAAAGCCATCAGAAAGTCTCCAGCAGTCTTGAAACCTGCCTGGATCTAGAACAAGAAAATACGGACAAATGTAATTACAATTACTGGCTTTCCCCATATTATTTTAATGGCAGTCAGTATGTAAATAATAATCCTCGCCCGCAAATATTATTTCAGGTGGCTTCAAATTACAGAAAAGTTTGTCATACAGGATCTCTAATAAGTAATCTAATCCACAGTCCTGAACAAAGCAAGGGTACCTTGAAAGGCAGGACAAAGATTGTGTGTAAGTGTCAACAAAACCAGCACTATTTCCAATTCACAAACACATTAAATATGTTTAACAGAAAATACCATTAGCACCTAAAATGTTACAAAGGTGCATCTATATATGGAAGTAACAAGTTCACAACAAAGAATAATTTATTTACTTATAAATGAAAAAAAGCAGAGAATTCTCTTGGGTTTACAAAGGAGTAATTCTAAAGATGAAATACTAATTTGGTTAAATTTAAACACATGAAAAAGTATGCACTCGCCCTCAAAAAAGAAGTCTAAGGACAATGGGGACAGCTAATAGACAGACAATATATAGAAAAGACTGACTAATAATTTTTCTGTAGTATTCACTAAACATTCCCACAATTCTGAATACTCTTAAGAGCTCAGAGAAGTCTAATCTGTGGTGTTGACCTTACAGTTTTTTGTGTTAATGCCTAACTATGCTGATCTTTCATCAAACTTCCAAAACTTAACAGGTGATAAAGAATTTTAAACAGGACTTCAGAGCACCCAATAAATTGGGTGATAAAACCCAATTTATTTCAGTGATAAAACTGTTAACACTAAAGCAATTTACAATACACAAGAGACAGTAAAGGTTTCAAATTCGTATAGGAGAGCTTCATAGACAGAATTCTTGTGTGAACCATTTTAAATACTTACCTACACTGAGAAGTGCCTCAATAAATTCTTCTGCAATAACAGGGAGAGGAAGGCGAAATATATCGTAGAGAACTTCAAGCAGACCTCGCTACCAAAGACAATATAACACAACAGTAATTTTACAGTTTTACAAAATTGTCCCTTTTTTCACTATTAACGCTGATCTTGAGATTTCTAGAGTGCTAACACTGGTGCATTTGTTGCAATATTTTTTTCACAAATACAAACAAACTGGAGAAGAGAGGACGAGGCTTTTTTACTTTTGAATTGTCCCTTATTGTCACTATGAATGCTACAGTAGTTCAGACTACTTGGATTGCATATTTTTAGAACAGTTACATCTGGAACCATCAATTTTCGTCTAGTAAGTTTAATTTGTAAGGATACCCTTTTATTTACCTGGAATTCAACTCTGATTATTATGCTTTAAACTTGCAACTGCAGCTACTGTAACCTTGCTTTGGTTTGTGAACAGAGTAAAAATTAATTTATGTACTTTTCTCTCCTCCATTTTGTCATAAATACATGGTGTGCTTCCCAGTTTCGTAAGAATTTTGTAACAGCATTATAGACTTGCACTTTGGGGGTTAAATAAACTCAAGGACAGTTGTCTCATAACTGGAGTCTGTGTTTATTTAAACCATTAAACAGTTAAAAAGTTAAGAATAACTTAATTAAAATAATAAATATTCTTCCTATGTCAGTACTAAATATTCACCACCTACCCGGATTTCCATATTTGGTATACAGAGTACCCCAATAAGAGACTGAATCCCAGAATTTCCAGGTTTGCACAGGCTGATAATACCTAGAAAATATTTAATGCATAATATTCCCTCATCAACAAAAGCAAGGACAATAGACACATTGCTAAATCAGATTTCCAGTTTGAAAACAAGCTCACATTAAAAAATTATTATAAACATTTTCACCTTTATAATATCATCCCCATCCCAATCAGTAATATTTAATAGCACTTCCTAATCACAAAACTTTATATCCTCATTACAAATTTGTGCTACTTTTGTCCTTCCAACTGTGAACAGGACTCAAAAGTTATCTACGAAAACAACATATGCATGGAAGGAATGACAAAAAGACAAAACTGTCTGTAATGAGTAATTCTTAAGCCTGAAAGGTTTTCATCATCTGGACAGAACTGTAAGAAATTTCAATCAAAAGCTGTATCTTAAACTAACTAATTGATTAATTTCCTTTTAGCCTCAGGTGAATTCTAACAGCTGTTAGATCTAAGTGCCTGAGTGTAGGAAGATGCAGTAATACAGCTATGAGAAACTGTTTTCTGGAAGTTTCAAAGTCATCATGCTTCCTCTCCAAGCATGTGAGAACACACAAGAAACCTGAAGGATACCTAGATATTAAAATTAAGCTTAGCTATCATTTTCAGAACTTAAAAAATAACACAAGTAGTGTCACAAAACAGCCTAAGCAGAACATGGAAAAATCCCACTCAAAATTTTGGTAAATATTTATATTAACTGATTTAAATTTGCGAGACAGTGTCTTGACTAAAAAAAAAAAGCAATCCCTGAGGCAGTACCTTCATCTTATATATTGTAATATAGTAGATAAAGGATTTAGTAAAATAAAAAAAAAACCAACTTATTTTATTTAGAAATGTCTTCTACATTAAAAATTGCAAACTATGCCCGTCTCCAATCTGTCTTCAGCTATGGCAGCTAGTCAAAGCAGGTAAAATATCTGCCAATATCTCTTAATACAGACAAAAAGATTTCATTTACAGTGGCAGAACCATCACAAATACAAATTCTTACTATATGATGTTATTTTAAACACCCTTTCACCCATTAGATTTCAAGAATGACCATCAAGATGTAATTTATAAAGCATTTTACACAGGGAGAGGAAAAGCTGTGCCTTGGCAGGAGTCTAAGAAAACTATGTATCACTTCCTCCAATTATCAAAACACATAAAAAGTAACATTGTAGGAAGGCATTGATTGAAATTAGACACATCAAATTAAACAGATCCTGTGTTATTTATACCAGAAAGTAAAATCACACTTCCAATCATTAAGTTTCAAACAAATAAACAAATCTTACCTGCCCATGATCGAAATGCTGCCACTATTCCCATTTTACTAGCTAGGAATCGTGCTTCTCTGTCCTCTCTGTCATTAAAACAACAAATGTCACAATGCAGGTAATAATTACAAAACAAAGAGTATTACAGTATTATTATTATTTAAAAGTAGTTAACTGAGATGGGGGACAAAACTCAGAGTAAAATAAATATTTTTCATGTGCATATATGTGTACATATGTATTTAAACAATGAATATACACACAGGAAAGGTTAGAATTTTAATTATTGTTACTTTTCCAGGGGAGTTTACACAGAAGGAAGATAACATCAAAAACACCTATAGGAGTCAGATGAATCATTCTGCACTTCCACTGACACTAAGTCTATGGCAGAGATGTAAAATCTGGACTTTATACAGTTACCCAGACCTAAACATCTAATCCCATCTGATAATTTAAAAATCCTGAATAATTCAAGTTGGAAGCCATCTCAGGAGAACTCTTTCTAGTCCAAATTACTGTACCAAAAGTCACTAGTTACCAGACTAGGCCAGATTATAGAAACAGAAGGGTTTGGGTTGGAAGGCAAGGTTGGACCGTCAAAGGTCAGACCATTAAAGGTTGTCTAGTTCAACCCCTTTGCAAGAACTCAGCAAACACAGTGTGTAGTCCACACTATTTTTACAGTGTTGAGAGCTTTAGGCGGTAACAAGCTTCTGTAATTCAGCTTGGAACACTTGCAAAAAAATTCAAGGCTTTACCCAGCTGGGTGCTAGAAACTCTCAAGATTGAAGGCAGCAGGACCTCTCTGGACAACCTACTCTAACTCTTGACTAGCCTCATATAAAATCATCCCTTCCGCCCCTTATATCAAGTTGGAATCTTTCTTGCTTCAATTTGTCTCTGTCACTTCTTGTCCTCCCACCTTACACCACCATGAAGGACCCTGGCTACATCATCTTGAAAGCATTTTCATAGGTAGTAAAAAGGCTGCTATTCAGCAGAGGGTGTCCCTCAACCTTCTCCTCTTTAGGCTAAACAAGCCCTTTTAAATTTTAAATGCTTAACGATATTTTAGAAATAGACTCTGGCCTACTATATGCAACTTCTGGAAAGTAAGTATTTGGAAGAAAGTACAGCGTAATTCCAATGTTATGAACATAACTGACAGCACAAGCAGCAGCACTAACACTTACTTGAGTTGTCCTTCTGCTGTGTCTGGATTATGCCTGTAGTGAAAATCTGTGTAAGGGGCTAAAATCCGCTAAACAAAAGAAAGACATGCATTATTTTCACATGAAAATACAGTTAAATCACTACTGCCCTTTCCTTAGTCCCGCTCCAAACTGAGGTGTATTACTCTTGCTTTATAAATCTTAGGCTCTTAGCCTAAAACATTATCTTTTAGACACTGTGCACTAACAGAGAGGAAATCTGTGACAAAAGTAAAACAGTCAAATAAGTAATACAGTGTTTAATTTCTGTCACTAAACAAGTAACTGCACTCACCTCTAATTCTACATCTGCTCGCACATACTGTCGGGTCTTTGGATGATTAATGAGGTGCAAAACTGTAGTTATCAGAGCCTCATTTATTCGGCTTAGCTGACAGTCAATCACATTTTTCAAGATGGTACTTAAACCACCCCGAAGAGCCACCACCTCAGGATTCTGAAGTGCTAGATAAAGGAAAAGAACTAATTTTGGCCAGTGATCGAAGATAAAACATTTCATGACATATGACAAACTTATCACGTCAAGTATGTATATCTTACTTGTCCTGAACTCTGCTGAGGCACATGTAAAGCTTTTAAGGGAACTGGCTGACATTGGCAGTAAATTCCGATTTTGGAGTGATTTAACATACACAAAAATACTGGTCACTCAGTCTCCAGCATATGGCCATTTCCCAACTTAACTCCCAACCAAGTTTCCATACAGTTGTTTCTGGATTTCCCCATAGAGTTTCCACGCTTCACTGAACTGACATAGATAAAATATTTATACTGAAATAAGAGTAGCATTTTGTTTATTTCTTTAAAACAGAAGTTTTACTCTTGAAAACAAAATTGCTGAAGTTATTTCCTACTGATTGATTTTGAAAAAACTTCAAAAATCAGCAGCCAAATGCAAGTTTAGGGAGCCAGTATAAACCACTGTCCTGATAACTACAGTACCCACACCCAAAATTTTTGAAAAGGATGGTATTTCGTAGTTCTCTGAACTGTCCTAAATTTGTCAGCATCCTGTGTTGTGAAATCTCCCTATTTCAAATCCATTAGTTTAAGAAACACAAACTGCAGTAGAGAAATTTGATTTTTAAGGCAAACCAAAAACTGTCAAGCCTTGAAGGAAAGATGAAAACCTGGAACCTTTGCCTATGATACATATATAGAGTTTAAGTCATTTTGGTTTATATCATGCTAAGAACTAAAATCCATTAAACTTACAGTTAGAACACTTAACATCTAATTCCTTATTAAACAACTACCGTGAGTGACAACCACATCAAAACTGAACCATAATTAAGAAAAATTATCTTACCTAGTTCACAGATAATGGCTATACATGCTCGAACCATTCTGTCTCGTTCTTGAAGACCATCATTTCCAACTGCTATCAAAGAATTAGCAATAGAACTGGGGAACAATGAAGCATTCACAGTGATCATCTGCCAAAAAGGAATGAAAAAGCCCTCTGGTTTCTTCATATTTCTCTAAATACACTTACATATTCATCAGCATTCTGTTTCCTACACACAGTTAGACAGACCAGTCTACCTGTTACTCGTCTGTATCTGGTGAATCTTCATAACTATTTCTTTTGCGCTTGAAATATTTTCCATTTCAATTTGTTTGTCAATTTACTTTACCATTCTCTTCTTGCTCCAGTTTTTAATTTTTATATTTTATCTTAACAAGAAAGAATTTAAAAGATTTTTTTGCAGTGAGAATTAAGGCTACCTTCATCATAGTTTTTTTCTCAAGATTATCTTTATTGACAAATAACATTATCCAATGACACAGAGTAGACTACAAACCCATCTACTATTAAGGACTGCACCACAGAAAGCGTCAGCTGTTAGTCTGGAACAGCCAGAATTCACACCAGATTAAGGAGCAAGACGCATTAAAGGTAAAGAAAGCCACCCATGAACAACCAACCAATACCACCAACTCTTCACCACCCCCAAGTGAGGCTATGATTAAAAAGGCTGAGCAACTGATTGTTCACATTTTTTCAGTTTGTGAATATTAAATACACATATCCTTCTGGAACAAGAATCTCACTAAACAGATGCATTACTAAGGGGGAAGCAGGTTTTTGTCTATCTGAAAAGGGAACAGTGCAATATTTTACAGCCCATTAAGGTATGTTACCTTTTTTCCTCCACTAATAAATAAAAAAGAGACATAAAAAAAATACTCAATATACATCAAATACCTAAAAATTCAAGGCAAGCTTCCCATGCTTTGCTTATCATCTTTTTTGTTTGCAACAAATCCAGGCTTATCTTTGTAATTCTTCCAAAACCCTTTTGTCCTATAGCCATCTTACATCTTGCTTTGATGTGCTATAGGTGTTTATGCAAAGATGATTAGCTTTTTACCTTTTTTTGAAGAGATGTTAAAATGAGAGGGTATTAGCTATTATGATCAAAATATTGGAAGAGTTTTAACAAATCTGTCTCTAAATACATGCTTTTGAGAAGCTTCTTGTTACACATAATGTTAATGCCAACAAAACAGGAAGCTTTAAGACAGGACTTTAAAGACAAAACAAATTCTCTCCCGCCCACACATTCTTTCGCTTTTACATTGCCAAGAAGAAACAAGAATAAGCAATAGAACAGGTGCACCAACCCACTCTAGAAACTGCAACCTGTTTGCTACTGATACTGACATGGTACTTCCTGTGAGGACACAAGCAGTCTTTGAGGACACAAACCCTTCTGCTTCATTGTCTTCTTTGTTTTTAAGACATGAGAAGGAAAGGTTTCTTGTAATAATCAATTTTGAATACATTAGTAGAATAAACAAACTTTTGTATTTACTTGGTATCTGCTCTAGGTATTAAAATGCAGTTCTCAAGACCAAGGACAGGTAATGGAAAACAACTTACAAGTAGCTAAGATGAAATAAGTAATAAAGACTATAAATTGGGTCTTTTAAGACTCCTTTAGAAAAGGCGAACAAAGAAGATGGTTCATACTGCATCTAACACTCACTTCTGCTTTAAAAAGAAAACACTCAGACTATTAAATTAAATTAAAAAATGTCTTACTGACTTCTACTAGATAGAAAAACAGTTCCCAAAGCAACTTCATGCCATCCTTTTCAAGGATATTACTAAATTGTAAATCTTTTACCAGTAAATGTAGAGGTGATTACAGCCAAAACAGGGAGTGAGCAGTCAGCCTTCAAAAACTATTGAACATCAAGTTTTAAGTCTTCCTACACCATTTAAACCTACTATTTTAGAAACAAAGTTTACAATTGCCTTTTCTAAATTAATGAAGAAATATTAACATATGTTTTATAATTTGTTGTTCTTCTCTATGAAAAAAAAAAAAAAAAAGAGAAGGTTTTAAGTTTAATCTACGCAATTCTCTAAGACATTTTTACTACCAAATATGAGGTTTAAGAGCCAAATCTTAACACTGAAAACAATCCATGTTCTGTGATACTGGAAAAATCCAGTTCAGATTCACAGTAAATTATCTTCTGAACAATTTTGTTAGTTTTTTTTCCATTTTATTTGCCATTCATTCTTCCCTTCTAAACCTTTATATAATCTTTCAGGAATCCTGGCATCAAATCACTAAGTCTGAGACACTGAGTGAGATGAAGACAGAGGTAGAAAAAGGATAAGAGCAGGGTAACACAAAGTGTGAAAATATAGAAGGTGCTATTCAGGAAGTACAGTATTCATTGCAAGAGAATTTCTTGAGTACAGACTGCTCTATGCCAGTCCATACTTAACTGCTGTGGCCTGGACAGCACATGAGAAAGCTGTTAACTTTAATGGTAACAGGCTGGGTGGCTTCTTGTTGGTCTGACACTGTCTTTTAAGAAAATGTAACTTTAAAGGTAAGTAGCAAAAGATGCTAGAAAAGGCTTTCCATCAACACAATTCTCAGCATCAAGGAACCACAAGCGTGGCTGCACAGCCTGTGCATTTGATGCACACACCTGGTGCATGCCAATGTCCTTGCACCACTATGGAGGAAAAAACGCATCAAGAGTCAGCTGAATTATTTCTCCGATGTTTCTTTTTGATCATCACTTTTTCAGATCAAACTAATGAATTCGTTTATCTTACTGTCTCTTCTTTCATGCAGGCCAAAGTTTTTGCTCAATAGGAAATGCTCAAAAAGGCCCACAAATAATGAGAACAAATTTCTGGCCCAAATAAAACAAATTATGGATGTGCTTCCATCTTCTGATTTACGTTATTCTGAGTCTGCAGTAAAGCCCTTATATCAAAGTAGATTTGCAAAGAACTCTTATGAAGTGCAACTTCCTCAAGGACCTGTTCCTTTATAGTGGGGCTTTTTTGTTTGTTTTTTGCTTGTTTGTTTGGTTTTTGCTGGTTTGAAGGTAGCCGCGTTTAATATTTAAAACTCTCTTTTACAATTGTTAATGAAATACATTGCATCTTCTGTCAGACAGAAAACGTATTTAGGTAGATTTATAATACAAAAAGATATTTAACACAGATGTGCTCCTGGGGAACCATTCTTCAACTACTTCAAACCTTACTCCAGTCTTTGGTACTTTTTATAAGAATATGAGAACAATAAAGAACAGAGAAGCCCAGCACAAAGGAAGGATATTATGTCTCCTGAATACACTTGGTACCTCTACATGCCAATTTCTCTAGGATGAACTTGAAAACGCAGCTACCATACTTTCAAATCTCACATCCATGGGTACACAGTACAGTAACCATCACAGACTAACCATATTTTATTGAGTATCTGAGACAAAATCCTATGGATAGCATCAACTGCCACAATCAAAGCCTGTAAGTATTCCTTGAATGATTACTTCAGTAAAAATTTCTCTCATTTCTCACAGGGCAGAAAAACTCCCAATCTCTGACTCACAGATGATTAAACAACCTATACAATGAAGTAGTAATTTCAATATTGAAACTTCACGTTGTTTGTATGCCCTTGCATTCACGCTTTGGTAAGTGTTTCCCAAACCTTGCCCAGTAAGCAAGACTTTTCTAGCACACTTGATATTCTAAATGGTAAACTTGTAATATCAAAACAACATTTTTCACTACATTTTTCTGCTGTCTAAATTATCAGCTATACTACATGACAAAGATAAAGCAAGGTATTAGAGACTGTGAGAAAGCCCTGTTGATGGAGACAACCAGGAGTTAGCACAATTGAGTGGCACAGCAGATATGACCATACATAGGAGATTTTACCTTTCTGACTAATCGAAGTGCTTGTGTTCTTTCTACTTCATTACTCTGCTGTATATCAATGCACCTACAGTAAGTTAAAAAACACGTTTTGTTTATAACAAGAGTAACTTTCACCTTAACTGTTAACAACTTGTTAATACTTATGCATAGGAGTACAAAAGAAAACAAATTGACATATGGTTTAAAAACTACACTTTTCAGCAAATATACTCATTATGTCAATTAGCTTTGGTTTCTATTTTCTCAGCTATTTTCACTACAATTAAGTCAGTAGAATGTTCTCAAATATAAAACAGCAAAGCATAATGCTTCAACAATTATCTTCCAAGCCAGCTGCATTTGCCATTTGCAAATGAGACTACACCAAGTATTTGTAATGTTTCACATGAACACACTTTGAGTGTTCTCAGATCAGAAAAGTCCTTTAGCTCCAAAATAATTAAACAGCATATTAAAACTACATGTGCATATTTATAAACAGAAATTCACATACATCTGTATCAGCATATTAAATAAAAAATACATTACAGGAAGCACTAGAAATGCTATTATTTACATCTATTCATCATGCTGATTGTATTATCTCATTGTCGGTTTGCCCTTTGGCATTTTTCTGCTATGTCATTGATTATTTTTAGACTACAGATTCTTGGAGATCAATTATTTTTTAGCTCTGACTTTGTACTGGAGGCTCCACAGCACTGAGATAATACAAAGAGTCAAACAACCTTGATACAAAAACTTAAGACATGAAAATTATTAATATTTCAACCATATTAATTTATAGTTAATAGCATTTATTATTAAAATAAGCAATTCTTTGGATTACTTGTAATATATATTAGAACAGTACTTTATTTGGATTAGGTAGTGTGATGAAATTTTCTGTTGAAGAAGTCTTATAAAACTACTTCCTAAGAACATAGGAGACTATGAAAACACTTCTTTCATATTTCAACCATGAAAAAGCAAGTGATCTAGAACTTTACAATTTACAAGAAGAAAGAGAAAAATTACCTGGCTATCAAATAATCCACTTTCAACTTTAGCACCTTCTGGAGAATACTGGAGTCTCGAATAAGATAGCGGAGGGCTCGCAATCCTGCTGCTCGCACCTCTTTTGCTTCATTTAGTAAAGCTAACCTCAGACTAAAATGAGGAAAACAAAAGGGATAAACAACTATTAGGCAGAAGGTAGATTTCACCATCTGATATGCAGCTACTGCTCACTCATTTAAGACAAGAAGTATTATTTTCAAATATAAATATTCGGAACTAATTTTCTTATTTTCAGATCTTCTCATGTGCATCCTAGAAGGCAATCCCTCATCCTGCTCAGCAGATGTAGACAATATAGTAATCTTAAAAAGTCACAAATTAATTTTTCCCCCAAATAACAGCCTGTACCTCCATGAAATTACATGGAACCAAAACCTGTACACAATTCAGTATTTGACAGAACAGCTGAGCACAGCACTAGCCTAAGAAAATTAAGAGGTAGAATTAGGTTGGTAAGAAGAAATGAGACATGGTAGAACTCAAGAAATGGAGTTAGATAGCTTGAAATAGCACACTGTCCTTTTGAAGGCCCTCAAGAGATTCGTGCCTCTTTCTCAATGACATGCAGGGTCAGGTGGGAACCCTCAACTGCCCAATAATATTTTCTAGTTGGATTTTTCATTGGACATCTAAGAATCTTCGGCCACTGAGACTGAATTTCTACTTCTCCAAAGGGCTTATTTTTTTATTTCCTTATCCTAGGGTTGCCATACATGGTAATCAGCTACTCCAAGGCAAAACATCTTTGTAATCTTTTGGTGACTACCTGGCCTGGGTAAGTCACTGTAACAGGAACCTACTCTCAGGTGATAACCTAGACAAAGTAGAAAGGCTGCCATATCATTTGCAATAAAGATGAACTGATTATTCCTTTCAGCACCAGCAGGGAATTGTTTCAAGACCATCTTTCCTGTAATATGAATATGCTGCCCATGCTACTTTGGATGCATCTCAGGACACAGCTGGATTTCTGGACTTCCACGACTGGACATGGGACTGCTGACTCATATCCAACCTCTCATCCAGCAGCACCTCCAAGTCCTCAGCAGGGCTCTCTCAATCAGTTCAAGTCCCAGCCCACGTTGATACTTTGATTCCAAGGACCTTTGAGTCCAACTCCTGGCCCTGCACAGGACAATCCCAAGGGTCACACCATGTGCCTGAGAATGTTGTCCAAACACTTCTTAAACTCTGCCAGGCTTGGGGCTGTGACCACTGCCCAACCACCACCTGGGTGAAGAATCCACTCCTGATACCCAACGTAGACCTCCCCTGACACAATTTCAGACCATTCCCTTGGGTACTGTCACTGGTCAATGGAAAGAAGAGATCAGTGCCTGTGCCACCTCTTCCCTTCATGAGGAAGCTGTAGACCAGTTAAAGAACTGGCGCAGTGAAACCATTACAAAGGACAAGACTATGATGAGATCCAACACTCAAAAGCAAAAGCTACCAAAAGGAGATGTGTCACTATCTTTAAGTATGCAATACAGCTAGTCAAAAGATAAAGACATCAGTTTTAGCTAAGAGAGCAATTACACAAGGTTTCCCAACATTTTACTCAAAGAGTGATTAGCATTCCTAAGCTTTTTTCCTTAAGTGAGATCTAAACTGAAAGAACACAGAAATGCAATAAATATTAGATCTTATTTGCTTCTGTCACCAGTGCTGGTCTTCAAGACAAATTTACAAATTTCTGTGTGGAAATAAGCATTATTTACATTTGACAGACAGAAACGGCCACATAACACACAGAAATTCCACTTAAAAGTATATAAACAGGGCGTGTCAGTAGCAGGGAAAGCAGTGCTATATGGAAATATACATACCAATACAACAAAAAATACTGATCTTTAAATCATGATTCTGTATCAAGAGTATGTTCTGTATTTTGTAGATGTACGTTTTTATTAAATGTGCTTTCTACAAGTGCTGAAATACTTAGAAGTACTTTTACATCTGTGAGGAATATAATAAAGAAATCCACACTTCTAACTTGGAGGTTTTGTCTCTGTTTGCCCAAAAGTGAATAACATATTTCTGATTTTACTCATTAAAATATAGGCAGGCTATACACTTGCCTTATAAAATTTCAAATATATTATATATACAAAATACTAGTTCAAAATACATTTGAAGTTTATTTAATTGCAGCAAAACAAATGAAGTTCCCTAGGATTGCTGTAGCACTCTTTACCACTTACCATATTATGATGCTGTCATAGGTAAATCCTAACTTTTCTTCAGCATGGCCAGTATTACAAAGAAGCTGAAAATAAAAGAAAATACCTATTATTACCTCCAAAAATGACCATGAAAAACTGCTGATTTCAGGAAATGCTTTCCAAAAAATCTGAGTAATTTAATTTGTAGCAAGGGAAAAAGTACCAGTTTCAGACTTCCCTGAGGATTTCTGCTGTCTGTATTGTATTCTTATACACATCAGATACGGAGACTCACCATGGATTTTCATACAAAAAAAAGATTGCACAGTCGTGTAAGCTGTGTACTGGTTGGTCCATTTTTCAGCACCAGATTACTAGCTGGCAACTGGCAATTTGAGCAGAGAGCAAAAATGACTGAAGTCAAAGCAAATCTGCAGGGACTCAGGTAAGAGCTTTGAAAGGAAGATTGACACTGATGGTCCACTGTCATGTTTTGTCACAATAACACAGAAATACAAAAAAATCAGAAGGCATTACAAGTGTCCTGTAACTGACATTTGGTCTTAGCCGGCCATCCTTTCTACAGAACTTGTACCTCTAAAAAATCAGAGCGAAAGTTGAATTTATGCACACTAAAACACAGCTATAAACTGCCACAAACTGGACACTTCAACTGTATCTTGTCATTGTGAACAGAAAAGATTTACAAGCACAGTTTTTAAGTCCAAAATCATGCTTAATAAGAGCAACCTAGATTTCTTGAGGAAAGGGGAAAACAATCTCTTCTGCAAGAAGAGCTGATGATGTTCTTCTTTTCAAGAGCAGCAAAGAAACTCCTAGTAATCTCACTTACTATCCCTGGCTAAAATTATAAAATATTACCATGTCGAAAGCCCAAAGCACTTTATGAAGCACTTCCAAAAACTCAAGTGACTAATACTGATTGCAATAGCTTTGCACTTTGTCCTCTGTTTTCAAAATAGGCACGTGTTCAGTTCTAAGTCAGTGCAGTAGTAAGTTTCTTCTCAGTGAGGAATTCAGGAAGTATTTGTGCTAACTAGTCATTACCTCTGCTCTGAAAATATTTTAAAATATCCAACCCTATGACACATTCTTTATGTGTATTTATTACTAACAATAAGAAATTTATAATAAACAAAATGAACAGCCAAATCAAGGCTACTGTAAGTTAAAACATTTAGTGTGTTCCATGCTTCAGTTCTACTGTTCATTTCATCTGAAAAAAGGCATGTTGCACAGAATCTGTTTTTAAGTAAACCCATTTATTAGCAACATCATTAAAATTCAAACAGGACTTAGGTTTATGCTCAACAAGTAGAAATTCATTTGGTGATCACATCACGTCTTATGAAATTGTCTTTCAAGAAAAATACTGCTGATAATGCTGAAATTTAAGGCTGTTGATGAGATTATTAAACGACCTGGATCACCTCCATATTTGGGTTCAAATAATTTAAGTTAATTAAGTATTGGGTATTTTGCATTTTTCTTAACCAAAGATGATTATAAAATGTAAGGAAAGTTTTTACATAACCTTTTTTTACCACCTTTCAAATGTAAGTGATAATAAAACTAGACAATTGATGTACTAACTGGTTGTGACAGTATGTCACTTCCTAACATCAATCTATTTTTATGCCATGTTGTTGGGCTGCCTAAGGCCACCAATGCTGCTTTAGCATTTCTATTGACATCTTATGAACTGTAAAAATTGGCTGGCAGAGTGTAGGCAAAACAGTGAGAGAAGACAGTGAGAAAGAACAGTTCATTGTTCAGTTGCAGACTGTTTAGGCTAATCATTTATACATCTAAACCTCCCCCCAGCATTCCACTCCAGACACAAATGAAAAATCCTGATTTAACATATAAGATTGTCCTCAACAGTCTCTTTTTCCTACAACCCATAGAATTGTAATTCTGGTGTAGGAAAAACCTATTTTTTAGAAGGCTGCCATAGTGTGAACTAGTGCATTAGTGAAGCTAGTCTCCTATCACAAACTTATCATTGGTTTGCATCTTGAGCAGTCCTGAGATTAGACTGAAACATCTGCTGTGCTCCAGGAACCCACCTAACTTGTTGCACTGCCAAAACCCATTAAGTTCACTGGACCAGTTCTAGTCCGGTTGTCACTTTCACCAAATATAGTGGTTATTAGCTCCTCAATACCAACTGTTTTCACCTATATATGTTCTCAATGCTGAAAAGAACTTGACCTTATCTTGAAATTCAACCACAGTCATGTAACCTGACAAGTTAAACCTTTCATCAAGTCTAACTGCTATTTGGATATAAATTTCTGAATTTGACAGTAATAATTATACAAGTGTTTGATGGTGTCTGTGTGTACATCTGCAATACTTCTCCCTCAGAAAAGAAAATAGTTACCAGTTTATTCTCCCTCTAATGGGATACCAGTATCTACGCACTAGCTTTCCTTGTAATTTATGTATGTTCCATATAGAAAAGAGCCTAAAAAGATGGACAGCAAGATGAGAGTTCAAAAATGTTTCAGGGACTTGAAAGGAGTGCCCAAATCCAATAAGAAGATTTAACTAAATAATAGAAACAGCATATCATATCCTTCAAGGTACCACAGATTAACAGACACGTAAGAAATGAAAGCAGGCCAGCAGGGAAACAGAAAATGTCCAGAAATTAACATTCAGAATGTGTTCTTAAAACAAGAAAGGAAACAAATTTTATCTCTGGAAATACTAATAGGACTTCATTATATTTGAGATTAAAAGACTTTTTCCATTTCACAAGTTGCTCACAAAAGTGTAAGAACAAAATTTTGTGGGCCACACTGTCAGGGGTTTTCTTGTGGAATTTTTCCCCCCATAAGCTGCTAGGAGACTAAATACAGATGCTTAAAGGGTTCTTGCCCTGTACAAAAGAAGTGGATCACTTAGTTTAGTGGGAGGGAAAAGGCTCGGGGAGCTGAGGGTGGTGGTTTTGCTGCTCTCGGTTTTCCGGGGAGGATGGACGAGCGACAGCTAGCTGCGTGGAGTCCGCGGTTGGCGGAGGAGTCCGGTCCTGGGAATTCTGTCGTCTGCTGGAGTGCCCGGGAGTTCAGAGCTCTTCGCCTGCCCTGCTGGAGCTGGGTCAGCCCGGGTCCAGCCATCACAGCTTCTTCAGCACTGCTCACTTTGCCTGCTGGGACACCCCACCATTTTTTACAGTCATCAGCCCCCGAGTTTCCACCATTTCGGCTTGGTGCTCTTGGGGTCCCAAGGGATCAGACTGCCCGGGACTTGTGAAACAAAGCCCCTCGAGGTTCTTGGTTCTGTTTATTATTATTATAATTGCTGTTGTTGTTTGTCTGTCCTGTTATATTTACTAGTAAAGGACAGTTATTCCTTTCCTCATAGCTCTGACTGAAAAGGTTTTTTTTTAATCTTCCAAATCATAACATGGAGGGAAGGGATTGGAATTCCCCATTCCTAGAGAGGCCCTACCTCTCCTTAGCAGATACCTGTCTTTTCAAAACAAGACAGAATTTGGCACCCAAATCGTGGGGCACGAGGGCATTGAGAGAAAAAGGAATAACAGTTCTTAAGTGCCTACATTGTTGTGTACTGGATATCATGTGGTCTGGCTTACCCTGGTTCGGGTGGCATGTGGTGGTGACCGTATTCCTCCCATTTGCAGGCCCTTATCTAAACATGGGCCCTGTAACTAAGGCTACTGTGGCTGTCATCCAGTTTGCTATATTGGTTAACAAGGTGAAGAATTTGTGGATTTTTAATTTCCTCTGGAAGGCAGGCACATGGATTCAGGGTTATCATACACTAACCGTATGTTTCTGGGGTTACTTTAACAATGGTACCTACTGTGAAGAAATGACACAGGGGAAAATTTTTTCCCAACCCCTCACCCAGCTCTTTGGGCCTATCCCACCAGTCTTTGAAGGGTTCAAATCTCTGAATGTTAATGATATCATACAGTGGCTGGTGTTGCTGGTATGCCTGTTCTGTTTAGCATTTAGAGATAAGGGGAGACTGACCTGGATAACCATCCTGATACTTACGCTAGGGAATAAGGATACTGCCCCACAGCCTGACCCTGCCCCACAGCCTGCCTCGGGAATAAACCACCCAGATCGGGTGAAGGAGATCCGTGAGATGGGCCAGATGCTGAGGGAGTACCTTTCCCCTGTGGTAGCCTCATTAGCCCCAGCTGCTGAGAAACCCTCCCCCTGCCCCGACAAAGGAGAGTCTGATGGTGCAGCAGCGGAACCCATAGATGTTACAACCGTCCAGGTTCCAGCTGAACCACGGGGCAGGCACAGCCAGCAGCAGTGGCCCCTGTGGAAACAAAGAAGTATAATGTGAAATCAGAGCAACCAGGCAACAAGGATAAGAAAGGAGGACCCTCACAACCCACAGCGGAGTCAGAGGTTGAGATCATCACTGAGTCCCTGACATATGAAAGTAATCTGCAAAAAGATCTTGCACGATGGGGACGTGAGGCTTCTACAGCCTGGTTAGTTCGGGTCTGGGACCTTATAGGTACAGGCGTGCAACTAGATAGTAGTGAGGCAAGGAATTTGGGACCCTTGACCCAGGACTCAGGTGTGAATCAGGTATTCGTAAGGGAGCCAGGGCCCCTTTCTCTCTGGGAGAGGCTTTTAATAAGTTTAAGGGAGAGGTTTGTCCACAGAGACAGAATGCAGGAGCACCATCATGGAATGCACTGGAAGACCCTTGAGGAAGGGATCCAACAGTTGAGAGAAGTGGCGGTATTGGAGGTACTCTTTGGGAGGGGTGGACAGCATGATAATGACCCCGACAAAGTCAGGTGCACAGGGCAAATGCTGTGGAATCTGGCAACTCTAGGACCATCTCAATACGCCACATACATTGCAACAATTCATCCTCATAACAACCGAGAGACAGTGGGTTCTGTAGCCAACAAGCTTAGAAATTACGGGAGTGTGATCAGTGGCCCAAGGCAGGCTCAGGTCTCTGCTGTGGTTAAGATACTCAGAGAGGAGATAAGGGAGGAGATGAGGAGGAACAGTTCCCATGTGGCACCGGTGCGAGTTACAGGCCCCAGAGTCAGAGCTCAACATCCCCCTGCCAGAGAGAGAGGGTACACCCCACGAGCTGACCTGTGGTACTTTCTGCGTGACCATGGGGAAGACATGGGAAGGTGGGATGGGAAACCCACTTCTGCCCTGGCAGCACGGGTGCATGAGCTCAAGGAGAGAAACACTAACGGAGGGGGTCCCACTAAGACAAAGGTAGCCTCAGCATCACATGACCAAGCTGCCAGGTCTTATAGGAGTGAGGCTGATATGTCAGATCCCCTTGAAGGATTCTCTACCATGTATGCCCAGGAAGGGAATAATGACCAGTGCTAGAGGGGCCTTGCCCCTAGCCAGGAAGAGGCATGGGAAAACCGGGTCTATTGGACGGTGTGGATCCAATAGCCTGGCACATCAGAGCCACAGAAATATGACGCTTCGGTTGATACTGGTTCGCAGTGTATCCTGATGCCATCAGGACATGTAGGGACAGAACCTATTTCCATTGCCGAGGTGACAGGTGGATCACAGGAATTTACTCTGTTGGAAGCTGAGGTGAGCCTGACCGGGAAGGAGTGGCAGAAACATCCAATTGTGACTGGCTCAGGGGCACCACATATTTTGGGCACAGACTTCCTCTGGAACAGCTATTACAAAGACCTTAAGGGACTCAGGTGGGCTTTGGAATAGCAACTGTGGAGGCAGAGGGCATTAAGAAATTGAATAGCTTGCCTGGACTGTCGGAGAACCCATCTGCAGTAGGACTCCTAAAGGTAGAAGAGCAACAAGTTCCAGTTGCCACCTCGACAGTACACCGCCGACAGTATCGGACAAATTGAGATGCCGTGATCCCCATCCACAAGATGATCCGTGAGCTGGAGAGCCAAGGGGTGGTCAGCAAAACCCACTCACCCTTCAACAGCCCCATCTGGCCTGTGCGCAAGTCTGATGGAGAATGGAGATTGACTGTGGACTATCGTGCCTTAAACAAAGTGACTCCACCATTGAGCGCTGCTGTGCCGGACATGCTGGAACTCCAGTACGAGCTGGAGTCCAAGGTAGCAAAATGGTACGCCACAATTAACATTGCTAATGCCTTTTTCTCCATTCCTCTGGCTGCAGAATGCAGGCCTCCGTTTGCTTTCACCTGGAGGGGCGTGCAGTACACCTGGAACCGACTGCCCCAGGGGTGGAAACACAGCCCCACCATCTGCCATAGACTTATCCAGACTGCACTGGAAAAGAGTGAGGCTCCTGAACATCTACAGTACATCGATGACATCATTGTGTGGGGAACATGGCAATGAAAATGTTTGAGAAAGGAGAGAAGATCATCCAAATTCTCCTGGAAGCTGGTTTTGCCATCAAGCAGAGCAAAGTCAAGGGACCTGCCCGAGAGATCCAGTTCCTAGGAGTAAAGTGGCAAGATGGACAGCGGCGGATTCCCATTGAGGTCATCAATAAGATCACCGCAATGTTCCCACCGACCAGCAAGAAGGAGACACAAGCTTTCCTAGGCGCCATAGGTTTCTGGAGGATGCACATTCCTGAGTACAGCCAGATTGTGAGCCCCCTCTACCTGGTTACCCACAAGAAGAATGATTTCCACTGGGGCCCTGAACAGCAACAAACCTCTGCCCAGATCAAGCAGGAGATTGCTCATGCGGTAGCCCTTGGCCCAGTCAGGATGGGACCAGAGGTGAAGAACGTGCTCTACTCAGTAGCTGGGAAAGTTAAATGGTGCAATGGCCTGCTTAAAACCATCTTGAAGGCACTGGGTGGTGGGACTTTCAAGAACTGGGAGATTAAATTAGCAAAGGCCACCTGGTTAGTGGACGCTCAAGGTCTGAGCCCCAATCTGAGCCCCTGAGAACAAGAGATGGAGATAAGGTTCCAGTGGTACACATGAGAGGTATGCTGGGAAAAACTGTTAGGATTAATTCTGCATCAAGCAAAGACAATCCTGCTCGTGGGGTTGTTTTTGTTCAGGGACCTGGCTGCACATGGTGGGTGATGCAATAGGATGGAGAGACCCGCTGGATACCTCAAGGGGACCTTGTTTTTCAGTGAACACTGTGACTGTGTCTGTATTCATATTCACATGTGTATATATGTATATTATTTAAAGGTTTAAATTCAATATAATATGTTGGTATGGGAAAAAATTGGGGGTGGATAATGTCAGGGGTTAAGTTTTCCTGTGGAATTTTTCCCCCCCATAAGCTGCTAGGAGACTAAATACTGATGCTTAAGGGGTTCTTGCCCTGTACAAAAGAAGTGGATCACTTAGTTTAGTGGGAGGGAAAAGGTTCGGGGAGCTGAGGGTGGTGGTTTGGGGAGCTGAGGGTGGTGGTTTTGCTGCTCTCGGTTTTCCGGGGAGGATGGACGAGCGACAGCTAGCTGCGTGGAGTCCGCGGTTGGCGGAGGAGTCCGGTCCTGGGAATTCTGTCGTCTGTTGGAGCGCCCGGGAGTTCAGAGCTCTTCGCCTGCCCTGCTGGAGCTGGGTCAGCCCGGGTCCAGCCATCACAGCTTCTTCAGCACTGCTCACTTTGCCTGCCGGGACACCCCCCTGCCTGCTGGGACACCCCTCTGCCTGCTGGGACACCCCACCCTTTCCAGCCATCAGCGCCGAGTTTCCACCATTTCGGCTTGGTGCTGCTCTTGGGGTCCCAAGGGATCAGACTGCCCGGGACTTGTGAAACAAAGCCCCTCGAGGTTCTTGGTTCTGTTTATTATTATTATAATTGCTGTTGTTGTTTGTCTGTCCTGTTATATTTTCTAGTAAAGGACTGTTATTCCTTTCCTCATAGCTCTGACTGAAAAGGTTTTTTTTAATCTTCCAAATCATAATAACACAGAGGGAAGGGATTGGAATTCCCCATTCCTAGAGAGGCCCCACCTCTCCTTAGCAGATACCTGTCTTTTCAAACCAAGACACACATTTTAAGAGCAAAGTGGAGAAAGTGTAGCAGAAAAGTGGACAAGGCAGGTAGAAAACGGGTGGGTACCCATAAAGGCTGAGCCATTTGGTTTATTTAACCTAGGGGGAAAAAACCCAAACTGTCTAGTATGGCTGGATTTCTTTAAGTCTGAAAGAGGGGAAAAAATAGTTATGGAAGCCGATAAAAAGAACAGACTGTTCAGCTGATCCCAATTCCTTGGGTATTTGCTATGTTATAAATGTCTATCCTTAAATATATTATACCAAAAAAGTTATTGCTTTCTTCTCATTTCACTTCAAACAACATTAAGCAGACCAACAATTCTGGCCGAAATGAAGTCAAATCTATTTATAGATGGCTGAATTCCTGAAAAAGTCAAGTAACTGTCACATGTTTCACTGTAAGATTTAACAATTAACATACATACCATGATAGCATAACTCTGCAGGCAAGCAGTACCAGAATACTGAAATCTATCTCTAGCTATAAATTGACATAGTTCATTAAAATTGCAATTTATTATTATATAATACCTGGAAATAGTATGCATTTTTAAAGTACACAATCAATTTTATATATTTTTATATAGGTTCAAACAAAACCAAACATAGTATACTTTTTGAGTTAAAACTGCGAATGACTCCACTTCAAAATCAAAATTCTACGATCAAATACACAGTGACTGAGCATAGCAAAGACTCTCTGAGGGTAAGATTAAATATTAGAACAAAATGGTACATACATTAGGCCAGACAGTGACTAACTTACAGTGAAAGGTTTTTCACGTTTACTGACAGCTATGAGTTTTTCATACTACTCAGATGAGTCACAGCAATATGAGTAACATATCAACATGTCTTGGAAACAGTAGCTCAGAACAACAAAACCATAGGAGGTCAACAGCATGCACAAGTGGAATGCACATTTGAGATGATTCAAATTTATGCTTAGCAGAATAGCCACAGCAATATCATTCTGTGCATTCGGAATGCAATAATTGCATTACAACTTTGGAAATACAGTTTGAGCCACAACTAGTGACATTTAAGCAAAGACTACTTTGTAGATCCTAGTCTTAAGAGAAGCCCCTTCTGAAACTGTGGACTCTGGATTTAGACGCATTTGTTACACAGCTGAATGTCTCTAAGTGTATGTTCTGTTCCTATCTGCTACATCATCCTGAGATTCCAGGTTTTGCCAGTGGTTTATCTACTTGGATGAATTTTACAGTCAGGCAGTACATTCAGTCTAAGATACCTGGGTTTTGCAAGACACTCTAAAATGACAGACTATGAATCGGTGACACAATCCATGAAAGTCTCTATGGCCATATCCAAGCCACTGAATGTGTATCATCCTAGTGAAAGTCAGCAGCATGGTCAAAAGCTAAGAGATACACAGGGCAGAATAGTAGAGCTTCATTAAATAACGTCAGTTATTTAACGTCAATTTCTTAATGTCAGTTAGTTTCTAACGGATTGAAAACAATTTTCCATATCACTGTATTACTGAAGGTCTTCCATTGTTAAGTTTATATCGAAAATGAATTGCTTGATTTTGTCCTTTAAAAAGCACCTTTCCTTTTGAAAGAAAAACAGAAACACACAAAATATCTGTGTAAAATATCTGTGAAAATACATAAAATATCTGTGAAAATTTCTTTTTCAGCTTGTTATTAAAATACCCCTTTAGTTTTACAAAAATGAAGGATCCCTCAGAAGCTCCCAATGGAGTTCTAGGTAAATGCAATTGTGCAGTTTCTTCTGATTTTCAGTGATTTATCACTTACTACTTTGCATGGGGGTGTGGAAAACCCAAAGATGTAACCATGATATCTTGGTACTAATCAGCAAAAGCTGGGAAACTTTAAGGTGCTTGTCTTATGTAGGTGGCCATATAAATTAAAGACGGGTAATCCTACTCAGCTTACTGGAGTTAAATGCATATACCAAACTTGTGAACTGCTATGACAGTGAAAGTGTCACTGACCATTTACTGGAGGTCAAATCCTTGAACAGTTTCCAGGTCAGAATATAAATTAGTTTAAACAGGGTGGCTTGAAAGTAACATACATTGAGGCAGTATCTCATAAAGGTTTTTGCCCACAAAACTGCCGCTTCATTTACCATGTGACAAGAAGCAGAGAAGGAGTGTGCTCCCATTCAAAGCAGATAAAGTTTTTAAGACTGCTGCTGATGCAGTTCTGAACTAAACATATCCTTCCACAGCCTTGCATCACCAGACTGGGAATGCTAATTTCCTGGAACAGAAAACTTAGACCACCTGTTGGGCAAGAAAACCCCATGTTCTGCAGATAAAGGGCAAAGAACTTGAACACTAATGATTTAGCTAGTAAGTAGTACTAGCAAAAACTCGATAAATGAAGTGCAAGTTTTTGTAAAACACTCTGTATAAAGCATACTTTGCACAGTAGTAATGGATGCTGTGGAGACCTGAATGCGAGTAGTAAACAATACACCTAAAGGGAAGCAGCAATGAAACAGGAGTTACAGCACCTAAGCACACAAGTATAAAGTATAATTTAAAGTATCTACTGTCTCATTCTTGCAGATGAACTAGTAACTCCTGTTGACTTCTGATCATGATTATTAAAAAAAAAAAGCATCTTCTACATAAAGCCCTGGAGTCGACTTCAGTAATAGTTCAGTAATTTTAAAAGCATGATTATGTTCCTGCTCCTTAAAAAATGGGAGGTGAGGGAAACAGATCTGAATCTTCAAAATTCAGTCCAGTTTCAAGTAAAGAAACCTGGAAATAACACACCTTGGATATCCTGAAAATAATACAAAACTTGGTGTCCATCACAATCCTTGTCAGGAAACTATACATTTGGAGTAAACTGCATTACTTGTTTCCATGTGATAAAAACATTTTGCTTTCCCTGACTGAAGAACTAAAACAGTAAGATTCGCAGTCTTTGAAGGGAAAATGTGGGGTAGATGGGAGGAACTGCTTAGACTAGTTCAGGGGTTTTTTTTAAAGCATAATAGTATTTCCAGGAGGAGAATAACAGATTTTCTATTTTGTTTTATCTGAAATATGCCAATAAAATTTTTCAAAGGTCCTTTCCCTGTCCATAGTACAAATATCCCAGATAACAAGTAGCTCTTCAAAAATGGACCGCAAAAGGCAAAAATTTATAAACAAATCAAGTTCAGATTCACTGTAACTCCAAGATAAGATACAAACATCCTCAGACCGTAGCATATCAATCTTACTCACGTTCCTGTCTCACAAAGGAGGAACTGAGACTATACCAACCCATGGTAGAAGAACAGAGTGCAAAAAGGAAATAAAACCATCTCACCAAGCTCCAGCCTTTCACTTTTAACCACTGGAATGAAAAACACAGAATTGTTCCAACCACAGGGTTGACAATACAGTACAATGTGCAACTTCTACTTTGTTCTCATAACTGTATTTACAGTTCAAACAAAAATAGGAAGAGATTTTAAAACCAATGCACCAAGTTACATGCTTACAAAGCACATATTCCAGGGAGATGAATATAAGAACAAATGTTCAGTATTAAATTGAATAGTTTGATTCCAGTGCAGGGTGATTCTGATCTTGAATCAAAATCAGGTTATGAACTACAGTCCCCCTCTTCAAACATCATATTTAATTTTATTAAGCTGCTTTTCAAAACTCATAATTTCCTGCCAGTCTTTAGTGCAATTTATGAAAACCATCCTTCCACTTCTGTAAGTATTTTTCATTTTCAATACAAACACCCAAATATTCTTCAAATACTCAATTATGGAATTATGCAATCTCTTAAAACCATATTTTAAAAATAATATTTGGTCCATCTTTTAATTACAATATGCATATTTATTAATCTAACACAGTTATGGATGCTTCACATCTGATTTTCAATAGCCAAATTGAACATGTTTTAAGATCTGTAGTTTCAAATATTGACTTTTCACCACAAATTTTGCATTTACAAACCTAATTCAGCTCTTTAATTTTATGACAACTAGAGAATCTGGGAACATTCACATTCCAAAATTTCCTGATTATCACAAAAAGGAAACCTAGCTACACATCAGACTTTTCTAGCAGAATAAAGGGCTTTCTTGCAACACATTTTGGAATTCCAGTGAAAACAGCAGCTGTGAATAGCTGATGTCTGAGAGACATAAGGCAGTAGCCCAAAGAAGAGATTTCAGTGTGAAGTGCAGTTCTTTAGTAACTGCTATGCACCTACATGTGTTCTGAACCAATCCAGAAAATTCAGCACTTACAGATTTGCTACTAATGCATTAGAAGATGGATTCATTTGTTACTGTGATTTTGTTCCCAGTACTTACCCTCGTGTTAAGTGAATCTTACACGTTACCACTGAAGTGCTCAATCTCACAAGGAGTGCCTTTAACAGCCAAGGTGCCTACTTCAAAGGTTATCATGCATGTTTTTCCTTGTATCAACTGGTCCCCCACACTGTCCCTTGAGTATTCACTCTCTCCCTTAAGACTGGCTCAAAAATGTCTACTAGACTCCTGGCAATCTTACTCAATTCTTTGTAACAAACTTATCTGCAACCATAATTTAGACCTTACTTTATCCTCCACATTTTCCTCCACTATGTTATTTCTTGGCTGCTGCTGGTTGCAGTATCCATCCTCAGTCACAGGAACTCTGTTTTAATTTCCAGGTGTGTTGCCCTATCTCTATCAGAAAGGTGTACAACACACCGCATCCCTCTATCAGTCCATCAATTTAGCTAACGCTCACACTGAAGCTTCAATGTCTCCCCCCTCACTGACTGCAACACATGTTTCCCTCGCAGTGACAAATGGAGCACTGGCCCAACCACAACCACTCACCATCCTGCACTCCCAACCACCTCCCATTGAGTCATCTCAGCTTCTCTCCACAGCTTTCTCTTTTACCCAAAAACGCTACTTGCTGTCCTTATGAACGTCTTTCCCTGTTTATTTTCTTCAGCTTACACACTCATCCTGCCTCATCAGCTCACAATGACAGCTTCCAACATACCTGTTGGCATTTTCAGCGCGTACCTGTCACATGTCCACAATTTGGAAGAAGAACATCAAAAATGATCAACACAGACTTATTCCAAAAATGGACCCTTTAAAGCTTTTTCACTATGAAAGCTGCAGTGAAAGTTGCAGTTCCTATTCTGTTAGTGTCCCAAACATTGCATATAACGCACATTGATACAGTCCTCCCGACTCACCATAGTCAACCAGTTTACATTCAGAAAGTCTGGCATTTTACATTTTTGATTTCAATTCTGAACAGTAGGAACCAATTCTTCGGCTCTAGTTATGCAACTTAACCCATTTATTTATTTATTTTTACTATTTCCGTCTTCTAAGCACTAAAATACAACAAAATTCAGCCAGCAGGACAGGTATGCAAACTTCAGTATAACTGTGTATCCACATATTTGCTTGTCCTTTTTGATACCTTCCTTTCCCATAGTATGTAGGCTTTGAGTACTGTTCTGTGATATTAAGCAATTTCATTGACATCCCAGCCAATGTCGGACTGAGTAAATACAAAACATTTTAGCTGTACAATCACTTGTTCTATGACAGTATTTGAGCACTTACCTTAGTAAAATTATTCAAGTGACCTAGTTTTCTCATATTCGACACGCCTTGTAATTTGGCCACATTTTGGAGAATCTCTCTCATATTATCACAAGGGTCTGTAAAAGAAAAGAGTGTATTAGCAGATATAGTAAAAGAAAAATGAAAACTAAGAAAAATCTAAACATGAATTCAACATGCACTTTCATAAATATAATAGGTACCCATCCGGTCTCTCTTTAGGGATGCAGAGCACTTTTGCTCCAAGAAGCATCAATCTGATTTATGCTAGGGACCAAAACCAGGCATACCTAAGCTCTGTAGAATAAATGCTAAAGGCCGCGGAAGAGAGAGACACTGCTACTTCAAAGCAATTTAAATCAGTTTCTTAGATTTGCAGTTGAAAAAGAAATCCATTTAGCACCTGAATTGCCCATCCCTACATCTTGTAAATGAACAACTTTACCTTTAATCTCCCTGTAATTTAAAGGCAAACTAAGCTGAAAAACAGGAGTTAAAATACAGCATGTTACTGGCACACCACATTACTCCTTTTTTTCCCCTTCAGACAAGGGGTTGGTGGGATTTTGGAAAGATGAGACCTCTTTTCTGCTCTCCACATTAATTGCTATCCACAATGATGCTTTAAATAGAGGGCTAGGCCCTTCCAGTGACACAGGAAGTGAACTACAATTAAACAAAACATTCAGGAATGCATTCTTCTTAAAGGTCTACCATCCCAACAAAAACAGACAAAAGGCCAGCCGCAAACCACTACTCATACACCAACCGATGACCCTGCTAGGAAGCAGAAAATGAGTACCATGATGAGAAGAGATGCTCTTGTCCCACTTTTGGAATTAAGGTAGAAATTGAGGCAGAATGAAACAAGCAGCACTGAGTGGGGCTGGCCCCAGGGAATTACCGTAACAGACACTGCAGTAAGTTCTGTACCTGGTGGTACTGTGGCAGGACAGTTTTTAAAGGGACGTATTTGATGCAGGATTGTATTCGATGCAGGATTCTCATGGAGGTTTAGATTAGACTCTGAAGATTGGTGTCAGCAGTTTGAGATAAATGAAAAACCAAGGCTATCCTGAAGATGTAGACTACTGAAAGTAATACATTACCAAAAAAGAAGAAATAACTGCATTACATAAAATTAAGTCTTTAGAACAAGACTGAACATCAGACACTTAAAAAGCAGCAAAGAGAGAGCTTTTGTGTGTGGTATTCCACACTAACTTTGTTAAGAAAAACTTGCCTCCTACTGCAGGATGGAACAGCTACAGCTGAGTTTGTGGTATATACACAGTCTTTTACCTTCCTATTATTTGTAAAAGTGTGTTTGTATATTTTTCATTATACAAAGGAAATCAAGCCCTGGAGATGTAAAGAAAGCATCATCTTCACTACCTCTCTAGAAACCATGCTTTTACATCACTTTCTGTACTTTAAAAACTTAAAACAAATTTAGAAAAGCAAACATAAGTAGCAATCTTGCTAGGTATATCCAGAATGTGTTTGGACAACAAGACCTGTATTTGCACCATCATCAGGAATCAAGACAATATTTAAAATCATGACATTTACAGGTAGGCAACCCAATTAAAATGTACAAACCTGTTAACCCACTGTAGTCAACAAAGATTTTGTTTTATCATCCAATGAAATCAAATGCCACCAGCTTGATTAGCTGCTAGATGCCTACTCAAGAGTAAGATAATCAATTGTATTGACTATGGTGTTTATAATGAAACTTCAGCACATGCACAGACATGCTGTGGTCATACCATATAATTCTGGTAATTTTCAAACAATGGATCAGTGAGATTTTGGGAAGACAGGGTAAGTTCTTAAATGTGGGCATCAATTTCTATTAGCACCAGCTTGACACAAAAGATCCTTTTCCACAAATCTACTCACAGCACATACAAGTCAACCATCAGGTACATAAGTATCGACACAGCTATCTAGCACTGCTGTGCAGTATATACCAGTATACTAGTAACTTTGAATTTATATTGGAATATGTGCATGGACCTCTTTGCATCCCTAGGAAAACAGAAAAAAACCCCCAAAAACTTTGATATGATTATGGAAATTAGAGACAGTGAGAATCTTACTGCATCTATACCAGATTTAGAATTCCTCTGCACAATTTGCTTTTCCAGTGCTTAACTCAGTTTAAGAGGTTTGCAATAGCACAAGCCATAAAAATTGTGGAATGGCTTGGATTGGAAAGGGCCTTAAGGATCACCTAGTTCAAACCCCCTTGCCATTGGTAGGGAATCTTTCACTAGACCAGGTTGCTCAGAGCCCCATCTAACCTGGCCTTGCACAATTTCAGGGATGGGGCACACTGAAAACAAGTAGTTTGGATTAGTTAAGGCACTACAAATAGTTTGTATCACATAGCCCCTTAATTACAAGACAACATAACAGAAGAGAAGGATAACTTCCTCATAATCTAGTTTCTTTGAAAATACAGTTTGGCTCGTGTCTATGCTTTGGCCCGCCTTGGCTAACATGTAGGAATTTCCCTGGCTCACAACACTTTTGGACTTGTAGAATTCCCTGTTATGCCACAAGAAAGATCCCAGGTGAGCAGTTTGAGCAACATAACTTCCCAAAATGACTGAAAGTATGTTTTAATTTTGACAGTGCAGATGGCTACATATGCACAATAAACCCCTACAAAAATTAAGCTCGCCATGTGGACAGGAAAGACCACAGGACTAGCCCAGAAAACCTCTTGTGCAATGGCAATGGACATTATTCGGCTATCTGATAAAGCCAGCATTAACTCAAAAGTGCCCAAGTTGTCCTGTGGAAAAAGGCAGTTAGTTTGGAAGTGAAGAAATAAGGACACAATAATACTACAATTTCCCATTTAACAATTCTGTTGCAATGACAGATCTGTATGATAAGGGCACCCAAAAAATACTAAAACTATTTCCCTCTATTTTTGCATGAAAAACTGCAGTTACAGCAACATTTTCCTCACCATGTCCTATTTCAGTTGAGGGAAAACACATTTTTAGAGACCAAAAAGTTTGAGAAAAGACATGCTTGTGGTGCTTAGCAGGGCAGTCTGGCATTTCCCAGATGCTTTATTATCAGGTAAGTAATTTGAAGCAAACTGGGGACTCCAGAGCAAAAGCAAGAAAACTGTGAGAAACCCCTGAACATGACAGACATTTCCACTACTGAATTGATAATAAAAAAAGAGGAGCTGGAAGCTATGGTGCAACAGCAAAGCTATGATGTAGTCGCCATCAGCGAAATATGATGGGGATGACTCACATAGCTGGAGCACCATGCTGGATGACAACAAGCTCTTCAGAAGAGACAAGATAGGGAGAAGAGGTGGAGGGGTGGCCCTTTATATTAAGGAGGTTTTTGATGCCATGGGTATTGAAACTAAACAAGATGGACTTGAATGCCTATCGGTAAAAATTAACAGGAAGGCCAACAAGGCTGACATCCTGCTGGGAGTCTGTTACCGTCCACCCAAGCAGGAAGAAGAGATGGACAACTTATTCTATAAGCCACTAGAGAACCACCAGCCCTTGTGCTTGTAGACCACTTCAACCCACAGACATCTGCTGGGAACTTCATACAGCAGAAAAGAGGCCGTCCAGGAAGTTTTTAGAGTGCATGGAGGACAACTTTTTGTCATAACTAGTAAGTGAGCCCTCCAGGGGAGGGACAACGTTAGATCTGCTGTTTGCAAACAGAGATGGGCTGGTGGGAGATGTGGTGGTTGGAGGCCGACTGCAGCAGAGTGATCATGAAATGATAGAGTTCTCGATATTTGGTGAAATCAGGAGGAACACCAACAAGACTCTTACATTAGATTTCCGGAAGGCAGACTTTGGCCTATTCAGGAGACTTATTCAGAGAGTTCCTTGGGAAGCAGCCCTTAAAAACAAAGGAGTTCAGGAAAGCTGGTCATGCTTCAAAACAGAGATTTTGAGGGCACAGGAACAGACTGTCCCTGTGTGCCGAAAGATGAGTCTACGAGGTAAACATCCAGCCTGGATGGGCAAGGAGGTTTTGAAGGAACTTAGGAATAAAAAGAGGATGTATCATCTGTGGAAGAAGGGTCAGCTCTCACAGGAAGTATTTAAGTGGGTTGCTAAGGCATGTATAAAACAAATTAAAAAAGCCACAAACTTAATTTGGCAACTTTTGTAAAAGATAATAAAGATTGTTTTTACAAATATTTTCATGGTAAAAGGAAGAGTAAGACCAACCTTTGCTCTCTACTGGACACAGGAGAGAACTTAGTAACTGCAGGAGAAGTTACTAAATGAGGAGAAGGTGAAGGTGCTTAGCACCTTCTTTGCATCAGCTTAAGTGAGAAGATGGCTTGTCCTCAGGACAACTATCCTCCTGGGTTGGTAGATGGTGTCAGGGAGCAGACTGGTCCCCCTGTTATCTAGGAGAAGGCAGTCAGAGAACTGCTGAGATGCCTGAATGTCCACAAATCTATGGGCCCAGATGGGATCCATTTCAGGGCAATGAGGGAGCTGGCAGGTGAGCTTGCAAAGCCACTCTCCATCATTTACCAACAGTCCTGGCTCATTGGTGAGGTTCCAGATGATTGGAAGCTGGCCCATGTGACTTCCATTCACAAAAAAGGAGTGGGAAGGAGGATCCTGGTAATTATAGGCCAATTAGCTTGACCTTAGTACCCAGTAAGGTAAAGGAACAGTTTATACTGAGCGTCATCATACACCACTTACAGGATGGCCAGGGTCTCAGGCCCAGCCAGCATGGGTTTAGGAGGGGCAGGTCATGTTTGACCGACCTGGTCTCCCTTTATGACCAGTTGACCTGCCTGGTGGATGCAAGAAGGGCTGTGGATGTTGTCTATTTGGACTTCAGCATGGCCTTCAACACTGTCTCCCACAGCATACTCCTAAATAAGCTGGCAGCCCGTGGCTTGGACAGGAATACTCTTTGTTGGGTTAGGAACTGGCTGGATGGCTGAGCCCAGAGGGTGGTGGGGAATGCTGCTGCATCCAGCTGGCGGCCAGTCACCAGTGGTGTCCCTCAGGGGTCTGTGCTGGGGCCAGTTCTGTTCAATATCTTTACTGATAACATAGATGAGGGTACTGAACCTCTCATTAGTAAATTTGCAGATGACACTAAGCTGGGAACGTGTGTCAATCTGTTGGAAGGTAGGAAGGCTCTGTAGAGAGATCTGGACTAGTTGGATGGATGGGCAGAGTCTAGTAAGATGAAGTTTACTAAGTCCAAGTGCCGAGTCCTGCACTTTGGCCACAATAACCCCCTGCAGCGTTATAGGCTGGGGACGGTGTGGCTGGACAGTGCCCAGGAGGAAAGGGACCTGGGGGTGCTGGTGACAGCAGCTGAACATGAGCCAGCAGTGTGCCCAGGTGGCCAAGAGGGCCAATGGCATCCTGGCCTGGATCAGGAATGGTGTGGCCAGCAGGAGCAGGGAGGTCATTCTTCCCCTGTACTCGGCACTGGTCAGACCACACCTTGAGTGCTGTGTCCAGTTCTGGGCCCCTCAGTTTAGGAAGGACGTTGAGACGCTTGAGCACATCCAGAAGAGGGCAACGAGGCTGGTGAGGGGCTTGGAGCACAAACCCTGTGAGGAACGACTGAGGGAGCTGGGGTTGTTTAGCCTGGAGAAAAGGAGACTCAGAGGCGACTTTATCACTCTCTACAACTTCCTGACAGGTGGTTGTAGACAACTGGGGGTTGATCAATTTCTCCAGGCAGCAACTGACAGAACGAGAGGATACAGTCTCAGGCTGTGTCAAGGGAAATATAGGTTGGATATTAGGAAAAAAAGATTACAGAAAAGGTGATGAAGTACTGGAATTGTCTCCCTGGGGAGGTGGTGAAGTCACTACCCCTGGATGTGTTCAAAAGAAGACTGGATGTGGCACTCGGTGCCATGGTCTTGTTGAAGTGTTAGCGTTGGGTTGGAATTGATCTTGAAAGTCTCTTCCAACCCAGTGATTCTGTGTGAAATTCTGTACAAATATAAATAGAGCAAGTTAACTGTCTCACTCTTCAATCCTATCAAACCAATACCGCTGCAGAAAAACAAGACAGTAAAGAGATAAAGAAATAAAGACCATCTCACAGTATATTACTTTGGAAGGAACTAAAATAACAGAAGCCTTTTTGGTCAAACATGGTCAGGTGAAATCTTGTTTTAAACTTCAGAACAACCTTCTCACAAAAAGTATCCTATAAAAAATTTAAGAATATAACTGTGATAGACTAACTTCAAGGAAAGACTTGTTGTCTTTTTCCTTCTGCAAATACATCATACATTACAAAGAAAAAGAAAATTTGTATTACCTACTCAAGGATGACTCATTTTTAGTAAACATAAAGCCAGTAAGAAAGGTAGGCAGGCATAAGAAAACTTCACTTCAGAGACATAAAAGAATTTAAACAAACCAACATGACTTCTCATGTAGCGATTCAGTCTTCTGCTGGTCTGTCCTTCATATTGAAATGGGCTTGGAAATAGACTAAATACATTCTGGATTCTAAAATCTAAGCCATGTGGCTTTCCTGTAATCACAGATCAGATCCCGCACTGTCCATCTTCCTTAGGCACTATACTTACAAAGGCACTATAAAATACTGAGTAATGCAGAGACAGCAAAAAGCATAGTGCAAAATCACAGACTGATCTTCCAAAGAAATATCACAGCCTTAACATTTCATTGTCAAGGTTAACAGCTCATCTTGTTGTTGACAAAGGCTTTGTTGTTGTTTGGTTTTCTGCTTGTTTTGGTTTGTTGGGGGTGGTTTTTTTTTTTTTTTGGTGGTTTTTTTTTTTTTTTTTTTTTTTTTTTTTTTTTTTTTTGTTTTGGGGGGGTTGTGGGGGGAGAGGAAGGAGCTATTGTTGGTGTTTCACAGATTCACAATATTCTAAATTGGAAGGGACCCACAAGAATCACTGACTCTAACTCTTCGGTAAATGGCTCATATAGGAAATGAACTCAAAACCCTGGTGTTATTAACACCATGCTCTAGCCCACTGAGCTAGTTGGCGCTGTATGCGTTGTTTTAAGGACCCCAGTTCATACAACAGCTGCAGAGATCTCCCAGCTCTTACTCTCTAGCTCCTCAGAAGTTCCTGTTTTGTGTCTCAAACAAAAAAATCGAGAGGAGAAGCGACTTACTATTTTAAGACCCCCCTCAAAAGTCTATTGTCTCCTGACTCAATTTATTACTGATATGCCGACTGTTATTGGGATAAGTTTCTTCACCAAAAGAGTTGTCAAGCACTGGAACAAACTGCCCAGGGGAAGTAGTTGAGTCACCACCCCTGGAGGTAATTAAAAGATGCACAGACGGGGCACTTTGGGACACAGTTTAGTGATGAACTTGGTGATGTCAGGTTTACAGCTGGACTTGATGATCAAGGGTCTATTCCAACCAAAACGATTCTATGATCTCCAGCTGGCCCACAGCAACAATCAAATATCTTCATGTTCTTTCCCATGGTGCTTCTGAGGGTGGAGCTGTGCAAAATGACTAAATTGATCTTACAGCTTTTTTCTGCCAGGAGATGCACAACCCCTTACCTGACTTTTCTTCCCTCTCCTGTCCCAGCCTTATCCTTTACACTACTTCAGCACCCATCTTCAAATTCACAATAAAAATATCCTGCCAAGTATCTCAGTAGAATCCTTTTCTTGTTCTGACTACACTAGTTCTCTACTGAGCTACTGACTCAAACTGAGTACCCAATTCATACAAAACCCACTCAGAAGTAGCTGTGCCACTGTGTCATTCACAGATGGAGCGGTGGAAGCAAGACATAGCTGTTCCACATGACATTCAGCAGAAAAATGTCACCTTTTTTTTTTTTCCTTTTACCTGGACTTTAAAACTGGCAAGTGTTTCCCAATTATTGTACACAAAGTCACTTTGCTCAAATGTCATCTAGAAATTTGTTGATACGTATAAATATTGCAAGTCAGCCCACTTGTGTCCTCCGGCAATAGCTCAGTTTGCTCGTCATTATCATTTTCTCTGTCTGCTTTTTGTTGGAAAGCAAAAACTTTGAAGAAGCAATAGTTGTTCTGTTTCCTTCTGTTACACTGAGCAGTTTCTCACCTACAATTCTTTGCACTAACACCCTGTACTTAAAATTATAACCTTTAGCACAGAGCAAAGCTGGTGTTTTTTAAAACTCTAGCCGCAAGAACTCCACAATTCTCTATGCCTAAAAGTAATTCACATATGCTGTATATTAAAAACCTGCAATGTTGTGTTGCTTTTTAAACTCTCATGACTTTTTAAGGTTTGACTCATTTTTTCACCCCTTCAGGACTGTGACATTGTTTTTCCCCAGTGAGAACCATGATGCATTCTGACAGATCCCATTCTCCAGACAGAAAAAAACATGACAGAAGTCCCACTACACAAAACAGCTAGTGCTCCATCTAATGCAGGGATGAAATAGAACCAGCAATAGCTATATTAGCACAAGTGACAACTCCTTTCGGCTGACAGATTTAGCAGCATTGTTTGACCACATTCAGTATGCTAGAAGCGTACCAATTTGCTGTTCCGTTATGCACATGTGAATGGAAAAGAAAAAAAAAGAAAACAAAACAACGGAATGTTAGCCTATAGCACACAAATAACTCAGTAACTCTGAAGTCAGGCATGACTTAAAACTGAAGAGTGTGTATTATATGCATCACTTGGTTGGTGCTAAAACAGTACACAGTAGCCAATGTCTATATATATACACACACACAGTAACTCTCAAGTGAGAGGCTGCACTAGCAGCTGATGTTACACCTACTAAAATCACAAGGCCAAAAAGTGAAATAAAAAATTAAATGCTTCTAAATGCTTCCTTTAAAGAAGGAAGTTGTACTTCACTACAGTCGAGCATCTCACTATTGACTAATAATACAAGAGGTATCTTCCTCTTACTGAAAGAATCACAGTAATGATTGGATAGTGGGTAATTCTGGTGAACCTCCTATGCATCTCTACATTTATTAGATATTTTTTAAGTGTAAATGCCGTGCAATCGCATATTGTTAAGCTGCTCTTAGTAGCTCGTTAAACTACATACTGCCAAAATGAAGGGATTTGAGTGAAATACACCAACTAGAAACATTAATGCATTGTTCTCCACTTCCACTGAAACAAGTTATCACTTATTAGAAGCACTGAAACATTAGAAATCAGTTACTTAGAGATGCCTCTGTAAGACTATGTGGTAAGAAATCAGCCTCATAAAACACACTTTAATCAAGACCTTTAATAATGAAAAGAGACATCAATCAAGTCATATTCTACCATTACCAATGTCTTAAAAAAAAAAAGAATCAGGACAATTGTGTAGTCTTCTTGATATCTTCTTGATATTATTCTTATTTTACATTTAATTCAAAAGGTGGAAATGCACAGAAAACCTGAGAATATGAAAGATGACAAAGATACATAAAAAAAGCAAACTCCGCAACACGGAACACTCCTGTATTATTTGTATCAACACATCAACTCTACCTTGCCAGATTCAAAAAAATTAGCACGTGAACACTTTATATTCAATGTGTGATTTTCAAAAACACAGTAAGACATGTTTGGGCTCAAGGTATGTCTCAATTTATAGTGTAAAAACATAAAATCCTGTCTGTTTGTAGTATCAAGTTAATGTAGTTATGTTGAAAATTGTACTGAATACTAAGCCAAACAGATATCCTCTATGATCATAGTTAAAATTCATAGTCATAGTTAAAATTCTGATCTCACACTTGAAGCCATAATGTGGGAAATACTTTGTACTGTAAAAGTTTTGCCAAATAAGACTTGAAAATTTTAGATTAAAAAAATCCACACATATATCAAGTTTTAACAATTGACAGTAACCCCTTCAAAAGTACCTATGACTAAAAGAGTGATTTCAGCAGAATGCACCTAGAGATTTATTCAGTTTGATTCCCACAGTTTTCAGGGGAAACCATACAAAGAGCACTATATTTTGAATATAGGTAAGTTCCAATAACTCATGTTCACAAAAACAGAAAGCAAACAAAAACTAAGAACTCAGACTGTTGCTTAAGAAAGCCATGAATATATGAAACTGCCTCACTAATATGGAAAAAAGTACACATCCTCTCTTCCATGGCAGTCAGCAAAGAAAGTCACAGAACCATTCCTCTTCCTACATCATTCAGGCAGAAATTAACCATCACATATACAAAAATGCATATGAACTAGAAATCAGTGGAAAAGACAGCATATTCAAGGTAGGATCCAGTAATCACTAGAATCACTAGAACTTCAGATAAATAGGAAATCATGTATCAGGATTACTTTGGCGCATGTGCGCTCCTGAAAGTAAGAAAGTAAAATTTAAATGCCTACTGTGACTGTACAGATTTCTCTTTTGCAGATCTGGATAAATTTTGTAAATTAAAGGACTCTTTTTTTTTTTTTTTTTTTTAAATATAAAAAAGTGGCAGGAAATAAACAGTCTGGTTTTACAGTCAGCTTGAAGACCAGTTCCAAAACAGACTACTTTCCAAAATGTTGTATTATTATATATGGCAGCTCTGTAAACAGCACTGCTATACTGCTAAAACGTCTAAAAAATGGGGTCCATAACTGAAATGTTAAGAGCTCTCCAACAACAAAAAAAAAACCTGAAGGATCATTCCAAAGAATAACTATAGGGCTGACTTGAACATTAATTACCTATAGTTTTTGATAAACAAACTATTCTTTACTTTGAAGCGATATAAAATCTAGTGTCCAGCTTCCTCAAAGTCCAACTATGAAAATAGTATTAAATAGTATTAGTTAAGACTACATAAGGTACCAAGGCGTATTAAAAAACACGATTATTTAAAAAAAACCTTGTCGATTCATAGAGAGAAAATGTTTTATTTAGTCCTCCATTTAAATTTACTGTTATATCCTCAAGTCCCAGGAAGACATGATATTGATGACAAAAATCACAGCAATAATTCTTGATACGTATTGAGTCTTTGTAGATTACAAACTTATTCCCAGTTCCCCTGCCTCTCACCCCTCAAAAAATTCCCACCACAATGTCATCTCTCTGCACTACAAGATACAAAACTGTAACTACTGCATATTATCATGACTAAAACCAAACTGGAATGATAATCTCTTAAAATTTCTATCATGACCACTTAATAATATACAAATGTAAATTATTCTGGAATAGTTAAATTCAGGACGAACTTCCTCTCAACTTTCAAAAAAGCTTAGATGTTTAAAGGAAAAAGGAAAGGAAAAAAGAGACAAAAACAGAGGGTCAAAATGCTGGAGGCTGGGGAACATTCCATAACTCTGTGACTATGCATTTGTTTGCCCTGTTGTTCTGCTCTTTTCTCTGCAACAATTATCAACAACTGCCAAGGCTGGAGTGACCCAATATAACTGTTCTTATGGTCAACAGCCAGTAAAAGCCTTTCCCAGATTTACAAAATTGCTTATGTCAGTACACAAATCAAATTAATACTTCCCAGAACATCAACTAGGAATTTGAATGGTCAATGTAAGTTTATTGTAATGGTTTAGAAAATGATCTTTAGTTCTTCCAACCCGTTTTCTTGTTTTCTGCCATCACTTCTACATGTAGAAGTAACAGGATGGTCATAATTTTCAGTTGTTTTAACAAAATGCTGCGCCTTTCTGACATCTTGCAACTATTTGGAGAGTGGACCACGCAAATCTGCTTTCAAAACTACTCAAGAATTTTGATCACATATTTCTCTGAATATTATCATACTGAAATATGATCCTATTCTATTTTCTCACTAATTCTTCTCTGCATCATTTTAATATGTTCAAGAACTTGAAAGCATGAATGTTACATGGTTCTTACTAATAAACTCAAAGCTGTCAGGAAGTAGTCGCTGTCCCCAGAAATAACCTGTTACATAGGGTATCACAAAAGAAGTCCATCAACATTAGCAGACTTAGGATCACCCAGTTTGCCCGTCAAGTCATGAAGGGCAATTTGCATGACATGGAAACATCAAAGTAGTAACACATTCAAATTTAAACATTAACACAGGAACACAGCTATAAGCTACAAGTTATTCACAAACAGCACTGACTGCAGCAGGAAACATTTAAACTGCGGCAAATATCATGCGCTAATTTCCGCATCCTAAAATGCTGTAGCCAGAATTATTTCAAAACAGTGCTGATTGATGATACTTGCGGGCTTCATTCCCTCACACCAAGGAATAGGACATATCCTTGTTTCACAAAGGTAATACAGTCACTTCGCTGTGACCACTGAAGACTTCTACCTTTTCTCCTGAAAAAGGACAGGAAGTGTCAGTCATATTTATAGATTTCACGAGATCTAAATACAATTCTCTGAAAGGCAGAAGACACCTAATCTATTGGTCAATCTCAACTTAGAAAAACCTATCCCACTGAATTTACAGGCTAAGCGACAAACTGAGCTGCAAATGCCACATCTATAGAAGCAACAAGGTTTTTTTCTATTTCATTTTTTGTACTTCATGGAAAAAACACAGAAGTCTACCCATGATACACACATATGGTCTGCATAAAAAAGGAGATGAACACATTCTAAATTCTCTAGATATGAGGTTGCTCAAACTGAATTCTGACTTAACTGATACCCAGGAGGTAACAAAGGAGTAAGATTACTTACAGATTTAATAATTTGTTTTTAAAAAAGTAATTTCTAGGCAACAGCTGTTCTTGATAGTCCTCCATTTTTATGAAGTAATTATTTTTAAATATATATATTTATTTATAGTCTATGTACACTTCAAGCAGGAAACCAATCTTCTATGCAGCTGCAAAAAGCCAAACAAAATCCCCGTGTTCTTCACCATACACCTTTACATGAAGAGATTAATGAAATTATTAAAATATGCAATTCTTAACAATTATTGCGTATTTTTCCATAAATCAAGACCATATTGTTTTGTTTTAAATACCTTAACTCTATGCTTCAATATCTCCTACCAATCATTCTGTAGTCTCAAATCAATGGAGGTAGTTCATTTCATAATGAAAACTTATGCAAATAGGGCACAGAGATGAACTTACTTCATTTCAGCCAAACAACTGCTAACTCACGGGAGCCATTTCAAAGATGGCAAGTATCAGTCATCTTTACCATTTTGCCACCTTTTTTCTCTTGGGCTTAAATGGTTACTGAAAGTATAATTTATAAACAGCATGATGGTTCTCTAACCTTTTTTTCCAACTGAAGTAGAATTTAGAATTTTCATTTCACATCTCAGCACATTTCTAGTAAACAAGCAAATAAATAAAAAAATAAATAAAAAATCAAACTTTAAGCTGCATTTCTGAAATGTCGCAGGAGCAGGCATCTGAGTGAAACCCATATCTGTAAACAGCAGTTTAACTAAAATGAGCTTAGAGAAGTCTAGTGAAGAACAAACCCAGTAAATTTAGGAAAAAAAAAAAATCTCCTCTTTAAGGGAAACATTCATAAAGGCTATCCCTCAGGTTAATATTTTACTGAGCAACATTGATTCAAAGCCTATTGCTGTTCAGGTAGAATTTATTTACCCAAACTTATGCAGGCCACCACTGACAGCTAGAAAGCTTTGAAGTATGTGCTAATAAAATTCAGCCACATAACTAAAAAATATAACTGTAAGTATTTTTTTGTTTTTGTTGTTCTTTGAGATTGGGTTTTGTGTTTGGTTTGTTTTTTCTTTTACTGCTTTTTCTCAGCTGTGCACCTTTATCAGTGCTCCTCCTTTACGTCAAATGCAAAGATTTCATGAATACACTTTTCACTAATCATGTTCTGAAGTTTTGCTTCCAAAATTTTCCATCATCACACCAGATGACAAGCAAATGAAAAAAAAAAAAAAAAAAAATTCTGCAACACATACAAATATACCAACATTATAGACTCAAACTAGAATAGATACATTTTATAGTTACAGTTACAAGTGCTCCAGTTAAAAAACTGACAAAACGCAGCCAGCACTGGTGTAGCAGTGTTATGTCTCCTATGCTCCCGTATCAGAACTATTCACAGGAGCACGGCTCAGCGTGCGAATTCACCTGTGCTATGCTCTAAGCATCCGCCTGCCTGCGTGCAGGTAAAACATTTCCAAAGAACTGCAAACTTCTTCCTTTATCTGATCTTTTGTGTAGTTATCTAAGCCTCAAGACGCATGCTCTTGTCTTAGTTGCAAGTAAGATAGCATTAAAAGTAGATGACTTGTGCCATTTACTGTTTTTAAAAAGAAATCTCGGAACGAGTTTCTATTAGTATTAAAGTTAAGAAAAATCTATCTGATTTTTCAGTACATTTCCCCAAATCAGTTATCATTTCAACATCAGTTCTTAAGCTGTCCTGTAAAGCTATTGAGCATCGCTCTTTCCCGCAGTGTCTTAGTTTGTATAGCTATGAGGAGTAGGAAACCTGCAATTTTAATTATGACTATTCCACTTCTTCTCACTTTAAAGAAAAATAACCATGCCTGATGTTAAACATCTCTTCTATGTTATTGGGGTAAAACTCCTGTGGTTGCTAGATAACTGTTAAAGTACAGATGAAAGTCAACAGCTTGGGCAAGCAATGCATTTCTTTATGGACAGAAGATGGTTGATAGATCTTCCCTGTTTACTGTATTTATGACAAGGGGTGTGTTCCTTTACACAGTATCTACATTGGATAGGCTCTAACAGAAAAAAAAAAAAAAGCTGAAACTAAGCATTGCTCTAATCTCTAAGTAGGATACTGGGAAGCAACAACAACAAAACCTGAATAACATTTATGACAAAGACTCGAATATATCAAGAAGGCAGCAGGAGATTTTGATACTTCAGCACTAAGGGAGGAAGGAAGCATATTAAAGAAAGTCATGAAAACACAATGCTTAAGGATTGCTTAAACATCTAAGAAGGAGTTTGTATTGGTATACTGATACTGATCCAAATCACAGAACAATCTCTTGTAACAGAAAGTACAAGATCTTTCGAACAGTAATTTTATTCTCTGACCACAGCAGCAAGAACAAAGAACCCTCACACAAAAGCAATTTAGAGGTGCTTACACAAAAACTTTAAAGATAGATGTGAGTGCAGCTCTTCAAAGACAGGGTAGTACCCAATTCCTAGAGAAATCTTAACAATAGGTAAGCAAGCTATATGATTTTAAAGTGGTCTTCTGCTAAATTTTTTTTCTTTCATTAAAAATATTGTTCCTGTTTTCAAGATATGGAAAGTGGAAATATTTTAAGCACACACCACCTTAGTAATTCTGAGAAGTCTTAAGGTTATAAAAGCAGTGCTTAGGAAGCAAAGCCAAAGGTACAAAAGTGTTATTATTTTAACTGGGACAATGCACTCACTATACAATTCCAAAACAAAAGTCAACTAAAGCACAAGAGCAGACGGGAAAGTTAAGTGTAGGACTTAATTCTCAAGTGCATGTATTCAGCACTTTAACTCTCCTACTTTTAAAACCTAGCAAAAGCTCACAGATTGCCAAAGTAGTTAGCAGGCCACCATCATTGATCACTTTCTCTATGCTTCCCCTAGATAAAAAAACCCCTTCTAAGTACAGAAATAATGCAGCATAACATTTCTTGGTCAGCAAAGTAAGAGGTTTCTCCAACAGTTTTTGCCGCATTGTTGCATACTTTGTGCCTCAGGAGACTGAATAAAAAAATGTTACTAATTACCTTCTTACAACTGTTAAAATTTCTGTTACAGATTCACAAACAAAGGAGCAAAAAGCATGCATTGCTCTGTGTGACCTGGTCAAGCACAACATCCTGCTATAGCTAGCCAAGAAAATGATGGCACACGGCAAAGTGAGGGTGAAAAGCGCCTACATATTTTGATTATTTGGCTATTTTAAAAACACTGTTCCTATGGTGTGGTGGAGCCTCACTTCCCCACGTTTCCAGGCCACATTTCCCATGAGTATACAAAAAAAACACCTAAAGGCTTTCTTTAACAGACTTGCCATTAGAGTGGAAGAACTGCCTCTGAGCCATCAAAAAGTATGTACCAGCTGCCATCTCTGCAGTGGTTTCCCTACTGCAACACTGCAAGCAATCCGAAAAGGTTTTGTTCTCCTTCCCCCACTACTCAAGCTTTTGGTATCACATGTGTGCTCTGTTCCTCCCAGCTTCTTCCACACTGATGAAGGAAGCTGGAAACAGTATGGTCATCAAATCTCATGCTGATTTTGGAAACAAAATTCATGCAGTCTTCTTTAACTATCCCACAAATAACCCTTAAAAATGCCCGACATTTCTGTGGGCTGCAAACTGCAAATAGCATCCCAAGATGTCTGCCCTGCATGCAATGCATTATGATTTACCATGTGGGAACATGGAGTCAAATACTACACGGTTTAAAATTCTACAAGCACAGAATGAAAAGTAACATCATTTAGACTTCATGAAGTTAAATGGAACCCCTTTATGTTTTATTATCACCTACACTGCAGGAGGAAATGAAGGCAAAATAGGAAAAAGAGTATTTTCTCAGATAACACTGGTCAATTTTGTGATATTAGTCTCAAGGAGAAAAAAAAAAACAAAACAGTTTTCTCAGCTGCTGCTTTGTTCATGTATATCCTATGTTAGTCAGAAGACTTAACATCTACCAAACAGAGAGAACTGTCTGTACAAGAAAAGTTGATAAACCAAAGTGGAATCTTATAATGCATGTTTCTGAATAATAAATGAAAATACTAATGCTTGGGATAGGTACATTTCAGTTGCCTAAAGAGTACACTATCTGCAAGTGAAGACTGTTACCTTCAAAAAGGAGGAAATCAACACATACAGACACGAACAGCACTCTGCTCAGCTCCAGTACGAGCTGGCACCCCTGGAATGGTAAGCAAACAAGCTCTGAAAAGTTCATAATAGCAAGTGCAACCTCTAAGCTACAGGATTCCAAGAAAACAGGGATCCTCTGAAGGAAGATGAGCCTGACTACAGATAGTGAACGATGACACTGCCCTCAACTAGCCAAGTTCCAAACTACTTAGGCCTTCAAGACCCAAGGACAACAGCCAAAATTCCAACAAAGGAAGAGGTGCTGGTCACCCATCAGTATAAGGTGATTCAGTTACAGAGGTGAGCAAAGAGTCACAGAATGGTTTGGGCTGAGAAGGACCTTTCAAGGTGATGTAGTCCAACCTCCCTACAAAAACTTAGGAGCAAATGAAGTGCGGATTACACACGCCCTTAACAGTGCCCAGAGCTCCGGGAGGTATATATGCTTCTGTGATTCAGTTTTGAATGAAACAGTCCATAAAACAGTCAGAAACAATGAAAAGGTGCACAACATTTGTATTATGGTTATATATACAACCATGGCTAAAGTCAGTGGAAAAATTCCTACCAAATGTAGTAATCTGGTTGCTACCTCCAATTGTCATTTCTGGCCTTAGGAAGTTATGAGCTTGATTTCAGCAGTCTAATTAAACCAATCTCTCTCATCCCACTGCTAATTCCTTCCAGATGACTGCAGTGGGAGTTGTACTGGTGATGGGTCTGTCCTCCTTTTCCTCTTCTGTTCTATTCTGAGCAGGTAACATAACACAAGGCCAAAACATGAGCGCTCTAAATCCCAATTATCAATTGCAATTTTGTAATCAACAGAATACATGACATATGATCCTAAGCAGACAAAAGCCATGAGCCTACCCTGCATCTGCATCACTTTTTCTTACTATACCAACATTAAACACAAAAATGTTTATCCTGGGGACAATTTTTCCAAAACTGAAGAAAATCAAAGTGGTTTTCTTAAAAAAAATTTATCTGAATTCCCATAGAAGATGGGCAGGGCTGAGTGGCTCAGAAGCAAAACAGATACAAAAATCTCAAAACAAACAGCACACACATATAAAAAAACCACAACTAACCAACCAACTAACCAAAAACCAAAACAACAAAAAACAAACATAATTATTTTATATTATCATCTTTAACCAGACTAATAAACGTAAACAGAAAGCTCACACATAGCTACACAAACACACAAAATGTAGCATTCAACATCATAGAAAATGTGTTTCATAAACACAATGTATCATTTTTAAAATGGCAAAGCACCAAGGAGCTCCAAAAAGTAAATCCAGTTTAGCAACCATGGTAAAAATTTGTAAAAGGATTGGTGTCTTCTGGGAAAACATGAGCAGCTCTATGACTACAGGACCAAAGAAAAGAGCAAACTAAACACATGCAGAGAAATGTAGATAACGCTGCAAGCAGCAAGGTGCTCCTCAAGCCTTACTACTCAAAAAGCCAGGAAGAAGCAGAACTCAGAGCAGTACAAACTGGAGTGCTCTCCCCACATCTATTTTTTGTTCTGAAATTCTTAATAACAGCAGTGGCCTCTCGCATGGGAAGTCACTATACAGTCCACAGGTATGGACGAACAAAGGTCTAACCCGTATGCTAAGTCATAACCATTACTAACAGGAACCTATTCAAAATAAGGCAGTTCCAACGTAATTTCTTGTGTTTGTAACAAAGAGGCCTCTGTAACTAGAAGCATATGGCTGAGGCTCTGTTTATGGTGATTCTCTACTTTGCCCAAATCAGATATTTCACATTAATCAACACAAAGTTCAGTTGTACAGGGAAACAAAAACCATTAGAACATTCTTTCAAGCTAATGCAAACGTGAGTCCTGTGGAAAACTATGTGATCTGCACAACACAGTGAATCAAAACATTGTGCTATTAGTACCAAATTAGGGTGACAAAATATTTAAAATAATTGCTTACATAACTATTGTAACAGCTGGACAAACAAATACTCATTGTGTTCACTGTGGAAATCCAGTCATCATCTAGCTTATTTAACATCTTGCTGAGACTTTTAAGCTTCTTACTTTTGTTTTCTCATTAAAATAGTTATAATCTACCACAGATATACGGTGCTATATCATTATTGATAAGTCAGCTGTAGTTTTTCTAACAAAAAAACCAAAACCATTGGGTTTTTGACGTCTAAATTTAAAGCAGCTTCTTATTAGATTTCCCAATAATTTTTCTTTTTTTTTTTTAAATACAGAATATATTGCCACAGTGCAAAATAAATTGAATTTTAAAAAATGAAAATGCATATTAAAAATGTGGTTTGCATCTTACTTAAGAGACTGTTTTACAATATGATACATGTGTAATAGTTGTATTGCTACTACTACAGATCTCTTGGAATCAGTAGGCAGCTGAAAACACCTCATGGCAAAAATCAGTATCACAATGATAGTCACCTATTGAATTCTGACTAAAAGATTTCAAACAGACTACGTCTCAAAACTACCACTCCAGCATTTAATTTTGTGTATTGTTCACCTCAAAACATTTCAGTATGCTATAGAACATAAAAAAAATTATTAAACCCATTCATTAAAATCTTAATTCTGCAGACTTCATGAACAGATAACACTGCTGACAGTAATAACTTTGTCATGTGCTTAAACCATTAAGACCTTCATTCCACATTTTGCTGATGAAAATTTCACTTGTTTTAATTTTTAAAAGCAGCATTTCTCTAAAGCAATCATGTCCATTGGGAGATAGAATAAGAAGAGTCTGCTTCTTTAAACTGAGGAAAACCAGCAATATTCCCAGTTATTAAAACATACTTGCAAATATGGTATGTATACACAGAGATAACTTGCAGTCCACAGTAGAACGGCTTAATAAAATAATTCTAAACACAGCTTACTTTGTGGGAAAAGAGAATTAGAGACAGTACGATGCATATTGTGTCAACAATTCCAAGCTGAAAACACTACTTCTACTGCTGGTATTTTTACTTCCTTTCCACTTCACAGGTAACTTTTATCTCATTGATTTTGTCATTCCCCTGCCTACCTCCCCATAAAATGAACCTATTCAGCGTAACAGCCATCCTGGATCTCCTGAAGCAGAACAGTTACACACCAGAACCAACTTAATTCCCTTCCCAGACCAGGATCCTCTGTCCCATGAAATATCACTGCTCCTAGAGCAGTAACATTCTCGTTTGCTTTTTGGATTTTACCCGTCTCTTTGGGAGGGTCTAACCCTTACCGCAGTACTCAGCAAGGCAAGATCACATTTTGTACCCTATACAGGTGGGTAGGAAACGAGTACCTGCTCGCCGGAGACCAAACTTAGCGTGTAGCAGGTATCAGCGTCGCTTCCTTCCGCTTAACCGCACCTCCTCCCCCCCGCCCCAAGACAGATCTGAGAGCACGGGAGGATGTTTGGAGCAATTTAACAAGAAAAGGGGAGATGAGTGGCTGCTGGTCTTGGAAGAGGCTCAGGTCAAGCGGGGTGGCCAGCCGGCCTAGGGCAACCAGGGATACACGAAAAAGGGACGGACACAGGAACAGTCGCCGCTGCCGAGGCGCTGCTCGGAGGCGCACGGCACGATCAGCCCGAGGATCGGGCACTGTGAATAACCCTGTCTGCGAGCAACAGGGGCTTCAAGGGCAGCCTCAACGGCGGCCGAGCAGCCTCAGCAGGCACGCCGAGGCGGAGGGAGCCCTGCGGCCCCGGTCACGGCCCCGGCGCGGCCCCGCGGTACCCGAAGAGCGGCTCCCACCCGCGGGCGGCTTCGCTCAGCCCCCGGCGGCGGCCCCGGCCCCCGCGCCCGCCCCATGACACCACCAGGCCGCTCCGCTCCGCCGCGCCCCCCGCCCGCCTCGGGCGCAGCGAGGCTCAGGCGGACCCCGCCCCGCCCGTACCTCGGCTGAGATCGAGGGACACGTTCTCCTCGCCGCTGTCGTTCCGACCTGCGGAGATGGGGGGAGAGAAGCGCGTTACACGGGTGGGGAGGAGGAAGCCGGGTACAGGGAGGAGAAAAGGAAAGGGGGGGGGGGGGGGGGGGAAGTCGCCGACAGGCACCGTGGCGGTGCCCGCGCCGGAGGGGCGGCCCGCGGGACGCTCCTCACCTCGGATGCGGAGGTGCCTCAGCGAGCGGGCGCGGAGCGTCGCCGCCATGTTTGCGGCCCCGCAGCCACAACACCGGAAACCTCGCCCGCTCTCGCGAGGAGTGGCGCGCGGAGCCGCCGTCGCGAAGAGCGCCCCCCCCCCGGCACCTCCCAGTCACGGCGGGCGCGGGGCGGGCGCGGGAGCGGCCTGGCCGCCGAGATTAGTCTTCTCCCCACACCCCCCCCCTTTTTTGTTGTTGTTGTTGTTGGGGGGGGGGGGGGGGTGTGTTTGTTTGTTTGTTTGGGTTTTTTTTCCCCCTTTTCTTTCTTTGTTTCTTTCGGGGTTTGCCTGCCTGGTTTCTCGGCATTGTGATGAGATGGTAATTCACGTGGGTGCGGCGTGACCGTGGGCTTTGTACGCCGGATGTTTTCGGCTTTTTAAAGCGTGAAGTAATTAAAAACAGGAAAAAAAGAAATAGCTTTTCGTCGCTTGTTTGGTTTGTGCGCAGCGGGCCTCTCTGTAGGCTCTAATGCTGATCTACTTACTGCCTTTACATTTGTGAAACTTATTAAAATAAATGCATATTTAAAAACAAAACCGAACAAAATAAACCCCACCCGATCTGGTAAAGAAGTCCCACTACAGGAAGCCATGCACTGACATACTGGCTTCTCTTCAAGGAGAAGTTTAAATTTGCTGATAGCACCCCACATCATGCCCTGATGCTATGGACAGCCACAGACGAGGCAAATCCTTGCGCCCTGACGTCCCAAATTGTCTCGACGAAATCCAGCAAATAATTACAAAGTTGGCGTGTGGAAGCAGCCAGCCATATAAAAATACCTTCACAAGATTAGAGAACTGTTTTCCTCATTTCTAGTCAATCATTTTCCACTCTGAATTTTCCCTCTTCTCTTAAGGTCTTTCAATGCAGATCCAGCATTACTTACAGAAATCTGGGGGTTTTAAGTATTCATAAACATTAAGTTTCATCTCAAAATTTTTACACTTACTGGTGCACTTCTAAAACATTAATACCGATTTAGGAAAGTAAAACAACTATTTGGTAAGAGAGAGTGGAAAAACTTTTTGGCGTATCAGTTAATGCCAGACTGAAGAAGAATCTCATTACATTATATCAGGTATACTTAATTTAAAATATGATTTTCAAAAACTTCCACATCATGATTTTTGCATGCTAAATATGAAGCTATTGTTTTGGAGGAACCAAAAGATTCTGACAATTAAAAGCTCTAAACAATAAAATATCATCTGTCCTTAACAGGAACAGGTTGAACTTCCTTGAGCAGTTTCATCAATATGCCTTAGGGCAGTCGCTTAGGATTTCATGTCCAGGGAACCCCTGACCTCCTGAGAACGCCAAATTAACTGCTGCTGGTGGTAGTAATGCTGCATCCTATTTACTACAAATTCTGCTGTTGTCTAATAATTTTCACATAACTTTGACTCACCACTAAACATTGGCCCAGTCTGGACTCTATCAGAATTTGTAATCTCTATATAACATGCCTTGGACGCTCATACTAAATGCTACTGCCATTCAGCTCTTGCTTTTTCCCCAAGAGACACAAAGTCAGGGAGACATGAGGTATTTCAAGGGAACCCAAACATTATATTTCAACAAGGGAGAACAAGAAAGGAGTAATGTTTTAATCCCAGATTTTGCAGTTTTTTTCTGCAGACACCCTTTAATAATCAAGATATTACATTCATCTTGAGAGGCTTCCATTTCCTATGTCTTTTTCACCCTAATTATGTTTGGATTCTGCAGGCAAAATTGAGGTTGTCTCTGATAATGACACATAAAAGAATGTCATAATGTCAGTTATAAGTGCTAATCCACAAGGCTGTTTTAAAAGAAGTTTGAGGTACAATTAATATTTGCCACAACTAGAAAAAAATTAAAAGGAAATGGAACATTAGATTTTTCATTTTCGTTATGGTGAAATGGGAAAGAGTGAAAATGCATTAACCCTAACAACCACTTAGATCCCCTCAAAACAAACAAACAAACAAACAAACAGCCCCATACATAAGGCTGCAAGGGGCTTAAAATGTTGTGGTCATCACTGGCATGAGAAATTCTCACCCTAGCAGAGTAGAGGACATTTTTGGATCTGTTTTTGAGGCTTTTCCTATGTTCTAGTCTTCACTCAAATGTGGGGGGAAAAAATCACAGAAGTTTATTTAAAAATTCATAAATATTCCTTACCTGTCAAATTTTTACACACTTTTATCAACCGCTATTGCTCCTAAGTATGCAGAAGGGGAGAAATAATGGAGAGGGGAAAAAAATCTCTTTCTCCCATTTGGAAGGGTAAAATTAATACCAAAGAGAAAATTAACTTCTGCACTTGGCTTGTCTGTTGCATATTACAGCTGATCCAGTGTATAGCACCCTCTTCTATTTATTATTTTGTCTTTCAACGACTAAAACATAATACATCAAATCACTATAAATCCAATCAAAGAAAAGATATATTAGTAGCCAAACGGGGAATCAGAATGCTTCAGTTTAATTCTTCCTTTATAATTTTATGTGAAAGTATGTAGTTTAGTTCTCCACGTAGTTCAGTAAATCTCCAAAAGGAGACACAGGGACACACTGTGAAAGCAGATTTTCGGCTAAGTTGCTGGTGTATTTCCTTTCCCAACTGCAAAGCATGACACATGACACTGCAATAATCCTCTAGTGTCTCCTGGAGCTTTGCAGAATCAGGTTGGTCTTGAAAACTGGGTAAAGGTTTCTACATGTTCAAGGACTGGAAAGGGACTTCTAAAACTTGAGTCACATTTCTGTGCATGCATGCAAAGGACTCAAAAAGCAACTGCTTTGTTCCTTCCTTTTCTAATCACAAAATTGTTGCTTTTGCCCCCTCATGTGTGGGGCAGCCTCTATATGCTGTAGAAAATACTACTATGTGAATTACAAATCTTCAAGAATTAAAATCCAAAATAAAGACCAAAAAGGAAAGCTTTTGAGTTGTTTGGAGTCAAATAAAGAAAGCTAGTGGCATAGCCTTTACTGTATTGAATCATTTAAACTCCATGGAAATGAATATGGATGTGCAATATACACCAGCTGCAGCCTGTCCATCATATAAATGTAAAAGAAGAAAAAAACCCATAAACTTGAATCAAGCTATGCAGACAAGATGTTAACTTACTGAATTCAACTCAGCTACTGTGATTTGTAGCTGAAGAGCATTTTATCTTATGCAAATGTACCTGTAATACTCTTCCTTAATTTGCAATATCATAAAATTTGCTATAAATAAATGATAAATACTGAATGACAATTGGACAAACAAGAAGAGGAGAAAATCTAGTGAATGGGATCAAAAGGTAAAAACAATAATCCCTTCTTTGCTATTTCTATACTGTTAGCAAGGGGTTTTGTAATCACTATTTCTTTAGTCTCATTCTTGACATGAAGCCCATCAAACTGCATAGAACATGATAAAGCATGAGCTCTGTTCTCTGCAGCTAAGAAATACTGTCAAAGGAGGTATAAAAAAGAAAGGTATAAAGAAACCATCACTGAATGAAATATCTCAGAAGTTTGTATATATAAATGTCCATAAAATATTGTCCATATAATATTACAAACAAACATTTGACCTGATATTTCTAATGTTAAAATAAAAATCTCAGGCTGTAAAAATGTCTGTCTGAGCAGCAGCTCAGAATCAGGCCAAGAAAGACACAGGTATTTCAGTGAGTCCAGAGAAGGGCAACGGAGCTAGGGAAGGGTCTGGAGTCCTGTGAGGAGCGGCTGAGGGAGATGGGGTTGTTAGCCTGGAGAAAAGGAGGCTTGAAAGAGACTATCTACAGCTGCATGACAGGGGTTGTATCTAGCAAGGTGAGGGTTAGTCTCTTCTCCCAAGCAAGAGGACAAGAGGAAATGGCCTCAAGTTTCAGTAGGAATGATTTAGATTGAATAATAGGAAAGATTTCTTTGCTGAAAAGTGGGTCAAGCATTGGAAAATGCTGCCCAAGGAAGTGGAATCACCATTCCTGGAGGTATTTAAGGGCTGTACAGACATGATGTTTAGGGGCATGCTGTAGTGGTGGACTTGGCAGTGCTGGTTTAACATCATTGGACTCAATGGTCTTAGATGTCTTTTCCAACATAAACAATTCTGTGAGTCTAAGAATGGATCCTGGTAGAATTTTGGTTTAGAGGTTCCACTGTTTCAGTCAAATCAAATCCAGCTCATCAGTACATTTTTAGCAGCTGGACAAATGTATAGCATCAAATTAAATTATTGCCAACTTTGAACAACCAGGGGTCATTCTAAAGCAACACACAAGTCCTAGAGCAGACCTGCACAATGCCTGACCCCTGGGCAGACATGCACTGAAATTCTCAGGCATCCCTGTGCTTCACAGTTGGCATAAAGTGGTACAAGCCTGAATGTCACTTCTCCATCCAGATACAGAGCAGTGTGTGGGAAAATGTAGCTGCGGCTCTGGGCTTGTGGGCTTGTTGTGCAACAGAAGGACCTGCTAAGGAGAGGGTGTGCTTCAAGGTTGCAAAGCCATCCTCTTCAGAGGACATGAGGAAGGAAACAAGAGGGAAAAGGTGACCCCATTAGCTGCAGCTCAATGTTCATAAATCAAAGTCCTTTAAGGTGCCATTCTTGAGATTTGGTTCTGTGTCCCCATATTACAGCAACAAGCAGAAATAGAAGGGTCCTTCCTCCTGAATGGAAATTCATCTGACTCCTGGGAACAGGGTCTTTTTGCCTTGGGTGCTACCACAGGCTCTGAGAAGAATCCAATGTGGGTTGAAAACCTAGCAGAATCTGGGATATTGGGAAGGACAGAGGTCTTAAAACAAAATTGCAATGTGAAAGCAGGGATATTGCATTTTACATGCATCTGCTCCCCTGGGGAATTCATCTGGCTCGTGGGGTCACCTGGGGAGGGAAGTGGTGACATGGATATCCTGAAAATATGTGCTGAGAGTTCTTTGGATAGCCTCGCACTGGTCTTGAGCCAAAACTGATTTAGGCAATGTGACAGCAAAGGCCATCAAGGTCCAGTGCCCAGGGATGTTGCCTGGCAGAGTTTTAAATGACTAGTATGTATGCAGCTGTGGGCTGCCTCTGGTTATAGGCCAGGTGTGGGTTGTCAAACTGCCCAGACTGGCACAGTGCAGAGAGTAAGTCAAGAAAGGAAGACCTTAGTGGGTAATTACTGGGTTAAGGTGGATGCTGAAAATTTTTTTGCTGAACTTTTGATCTATACGTTAGAGTCTTTCATTTGACTATTTTGGTCTCATGTTCACCAAACAACTTGGAGAAAAGTAAATAGGCAATTTGCAGTTGCTTCTACTGGGCTTGCTTTTTGGGGTGTGAATGCTCTTCTGGCTTATATGCTATATTTCTAATATATTCCTATGTTAACCTTTTCCAATACAATTAGCTAGGTATATTCCTACATATATTGTTATGGAAAATCAGTTCTACAGGCACTATTTTAAGTATCAGTAATGTAGTTGTCAACAGTAATATCATTTGCTATAATCAACCCCCCCAATACCTAACAATTTTTCAGCTCAGTAAATTTCTTTTTTGCTCCGATTGTGGAAACCATAATAATCTAAAATAATTCACAAAGACAGAACCCTTAAATAAAGAAAAAATTAAAAGGTAATAATAAAAATCAGAATTGATTGCAATTTTTTGTAGTGTTAGTATTTCTTCAGTACCCCATAATGGAAGAAATTTTAAAAATGGACATACAGTACATAGCAGAAAATTAAAGTAGACCAGCAGTAAGTATCATACTAAAGCAATAACTATCAGTGGCAAAATAACAGAACATCAAGTGCTGCAACAAGTCTTTCTGATTAACTGGGCAGGTTGCTAACTAGATTGTTAATTAGTGCAACCTTATACTTAGGCACCTGTTCATGTGAGATTTTTCCCAGCATTCCACACTGTATAATCCTATTGAAGCTTTGAAAAGCACCAGGTGTTTAGTTTGTGTATGGTTGTAATAATAATTACACCTGAGTGGGGGGAAAAACCCCCCCAAAAAACCCCCAAACCAACAACACCAACCCCCCCCCCCCCCCCCCCCCCCCCCCCCCCGAGTTTACAGCACTAAACTCTAGCAATAGTGCTGAAGCTCTGTACAGGGATAATTTATCATCTACTGATATAAAACCTATATGGCAGCAGAGAATATTTTTTGTAACTCATAGTCTTTTCTTAAAAACTGATGAAACCCATTAATATCTTCTTTGGGTGCTGGTTGACGAACAGTGGCTAACATTTTAAAGCAATGCTGATATATATCACTGTATCCATACTGAAGTATTTGGATATTGTAGATTCTCAGCAGCCAGTGACTGCCATTAGAACATGTAGTCTGTTACATGGTCAGTAGCAAGTAGCTTACTATGAAAATAGAAGCAGAAAAGAGGGATAGGATAGAAAAGAATTGTTTAAACTGGCAGTTGTAAGATGTAGTTATATATATCCCAATTTAAGTGTGAAAGAAAAGCTCCCCCAAATACTGAGAGCGGAGGAAGGTATGTTTGACCTGATTTCAGATGCTGTGGGATAAACAGCCTAGAACTCAAAATACAAGAATTATAAGTCTCCTCAGCATCTGTTGAGTCATTAAACCTCTGCTGGTGTCACCCACAGAGCTAGAAATCTTGCACAAAAGGAAAAAAAAAAAAAGGCATTTAAACAGAACAGATTTTTAAAATGAAATAAAACCAAAAATGCCAGGAAAAGGGGCAGGAATGCAGAAGCAGGGGAACAGTTTAAAAGGATGAAAAGAGAAAGGAACAAGGAAGCAGAAAAGCAAAGAACAGAATGCAATGATCAGATGGTCAAGGAAAAGAGGAATAATTATGGTGAACAGGAAGTAATTGAGTAAAAAAAGTACAGAGAACATCTCAGGCAGTGAAAGGAGGTAATGACGATAAAATATAGGATTTCTTTGGATCAATACAGAAGAAGAAACTGGGCTTACCTGTGTGAGCTGGAAGGTGTGTGACGGCATTGTCCAAAGCAGGAGAACATGGAAGAAGCTGGGATGCAGGAGAAGGGAAGGGAGCTTGGCAGTGTGTCCCTTCTGTCAGCAGCAAAAATGGATGAGAGCCCCACACTGTGTGTCTGTGTTTTGTGTACATTTTCCACCTGAAGCACACCCACACGTAAATGAAGGATCAGGCAGCTTTTCCTTTTAAGAACTTGAAAATCGGGAATCAGGCCAAAGGGGGAAAAAAAAATTAAAAAAGCAGGGAAAAAAGCTAGTGCTAATTTTTTCTTTCTTTTTCTCATGACACCCGAGCAGTAGGATTTTGTGATATTACTGAAGTAATGCAAATCGTATAATATTTCTTAAAACCTTTGGTATCCATCTAATTCACATTTCATTCATGTTTGTGTTGACATTTTGCATACTTACTTTCTGCCTAGTAGTGTATATTTTAAATTCAATCAATATTTATGTGTCTGTGTGTTAAGAGAAAAGATACACAGTTTCACAGATTTTTTGTAGCAAGGCCCACAATATAAAAAGCCTCCAGAAAGAAACTTCATACATTTATTAACATCCTAATCTTCTCTCTGAAAGTGCTTTTGAAGGAGCCAAATAAAATGGTTTACCAAATTCTGTGTATGTTCAGGAGTCAACTATCTAGAATGAAACACAGGGAAGGAAAACTGTGAGACAATTGTATTTTGCTGCACCCAGAAGACTGGGAGATACCACACTGCTGCTTAGCACAAGGTTAGAACATGCACTAGGTGGTGTTCTGCAGTACTGTGGCTAATCAGAGTGGCACTGAAATGGTTCCCAAGTGACTAGGCTTCTGAAAATTGCTTAAGATGACCCTTCATCTGCACTACTGCCTTATTTTGTACCTAGGCTAAGCAGTCAAGCTAGAGGGCTTGTAGGGTTATTCTGCTATCCTGAGTGAATTGCTTCTGATAGACAAGTTGGCTCTTTCAGAACTGGTTTAGATGTCTCAGCCATGGATCTACCCAGACCATATACACATAAAGGTTTAATACTGGTGAGAGCCATAGACATCACTCAAAACCATACCAGCAAACTACCTGTCAACATGGGAGCTGAAAGATAGCAAATTGTGTCAAGGGTAATGTGGGCCACTATATTGTACTATCAGTCCTCACTTTTTATTAAGTTTCAATATAGCCTAACCTATTATTTACATTAATAACTATTCCCTATCTACTCTCCTTTTTATTACTGTAAACATAGTTCTGATTTCCTTTTACAACAAGGTAGCACACCTTGTTGATCAAGAGAAGCTGGTTGATATAATATTTTTGGATTTCAGTAAAGGTTCTAATACTCTCACAGGACCCTCCTGGACAAAATGTCCAGCCCACAGCTGGATAAACATCCTGTGATGGGTGAGCAGCTGGCTTATGGGTCAGGTACAAAGGGTTACAGTGACAGCAGTGACACTGTCACTAGTGGGGTTCCACAGGGCTCCATCCTCAGCCCTGTGCTCTTCAACATCTTCAGAAATGATTTGGACTCAGGACTGGATGGATACTGAGCAAGTTCACAGATGATATAAAATTGTGAGGAGTTGTTGGCTCCCTCTAAGGCAGAGAGGATTCTGTACCTGGGAAGGGGCAACCCTAGATGTCTGGGAATTAGATCCTGGAAAGCAGCACTGCAGAAGGGGCTCCTGGTCAATGGTGAGTTGAACACGAGCCAGCAGTGCCCTGGCAGCCAGGAGGGCCAACCCTGTCCTGGGGGCATCAGGAACAGCATCACCAGCTGGGCAAGGGAGGGGATTGTCCTGCTCTGCTCTGCTCTGCACTGGGGCAGCCTCACCTCGAGTGCTGGGGACAGTTTTGGGTACCACAATGTAAAAAAGGCATTGAACCATTAGAGAGCATCCAAAGGAGGGCCATGAAGGTGGTGAAGTGTCTGGAGTGGAAGCCATGTGAGGAATTGCTGAGGTCACTTGGTCTGTTCAGCCAGGACAAGAGGAGAGTGAGGAGAGAGCCCATTGCAATTACAGCTTCCTCATGAACGGAAGCAAAGGGGCAGACACTGATCTCTTCTCTGTGGTGGACAGGACCTTAGCGAATGGCCCAAAGATGAGTCAGGGGAGATTAAAATGTGAGGAAAAAGTTCTTCACACGGAGGTCAGTTGAGCACTGAACAAACTCCCCAGAGAAGTGGTCACAGCACCAAGTCTCCCAGAATTCAAGAAGCGTTTGAAGATTCTGTGATTCTGTAGTCTATTTACAGTATAAATTTTGCGTGCTAATACTTTTTATACACAAGATGTTGTCTCTTTTATATTTGTATTTAATCATAAGCAGAGGCGAAGAAGAGGAAGATAAAAAAGTGAGAGTCCTAATGCAGGAAAGTACAAAAAAAGTTACTTTAGCTTCAGTGACTTGGTTTTATATCCAGGATTAATGGATATGTGCCACAAATTTTTCTCTGTTTGTGCCTTTCATTCATTAAAATGGGGATAAAATGTTTTCCTCTCTCACAAGATAAATCCCTTCCTGTTCAAGGGAACGTGAGATATCATTGTGATGAATGCCATGAGAAACTAATAATTCTGGGTGCAGCATAAGCTTGGGGAGATTTGCACTAAATGAAGGAGTGGCTAGAAACTGAACAAGCAGGGCTGAACAGCTGCCCTTTCTATTAGTTCTCATCCAGCCCATGCACTAAATGAGACGGGGATCCTTTTGAAAAAAAATACTGAGCCATCATGTAATTATAGACTGTGCACACAGTTAATGATGAATCCACGAGTCGTTAGAACAGGGGTTGTCCAAATACAAACACATCTATTGACTATCCTAGCATTTGAGTTCTTTTCACTACATGCAAAAGCTTTTCCATGCAGGATGGTCTGGGGCTGCTGTACAGTAACCATAAAGGTACCCATTTGCATTAATATATACACAAAGTATACTCACACACAACAAGTGCACACATTCCTATGCACACGTGTTTACAACGGTGTCTGCTGTAGAGTAATGTAGTGGTAAGGTGTGTTCTAGTTCACACAGAGAATCTGCATTCCACTCCTGAATTTCCATGCTCTTACTAAAGTACTGATCTTTACACTTGAGAATGGATTATGCAAAGGGATCACACATAGAAGAAATTTTGTTATGACTGTGGGAGGGGTAGCCAGGGGATCTGCAATTATGTGGATTGAGAATATAAACCTCTTACACAGGAATGTGCAGGAGATCAGCTGCATTCCGGAGCCTGCGGTAACAGCAGAGAAATGTTATAAAGCTACTGAATTAGAGAAGTCTTTTTTGTCCTCCTGATTTTGGTTTTCCTTAGCCTGTTTACTGGGACAGCACATAGGTACAACACAGATGGAAACCAGCTCTGTTTACCCTAACTACGATGTTCATGCTGAAACCTAATTCTTATGTCAATATTTTGATGTTTTCACTGCTGACTGTTTTATCAGGCACAGTCAAATACTGCAGGATTATAGACTGAATTCAGAGGTGAAAAATATCAAGTGAACAGCTTTCATTTTCTTTCTTTATGTTTTTTTAAAGATACTAGGATAAATTACAGGTGAGAAACCCTTAGAATACAGACTGCCTAACTACAGATTTTCCTGTCTGAAAGATTTTCTGCTTACGTTTCACTTTTTGGGTAGCAATTACTAATAAATGTCACGTTGCGTTTCTGCAGCCTTTGCAACAATAATAAAGTTGATTTTCACTCTGTTAACTGCTCAGTGATAATCTTCAGAAGTTACTGTTCAGCTACTGTTCTATTTTGATAGAAGATAGTGTACCCACACTTCTTGTTAAAAAAAAAAAAAAAAAAAACCAAAACCAAACAAAACAAACAAACAACAAAAAACCAAACAAAAAACCCACAAACAAACACCCAATGTTTATTCAGAAGAAATACTTTTATTCAGAAGAAGTAAAATAAAGCATCCTGCATTGGTAAAAGTTAAAAGATACAATGCCAGTAATTTTTCAATGAGTAATACCTTACAAGTTTGTTTGAACACCCTGCAGCAATCACATTATATTTGATTTGAACAAGCAATGCACAGAGTTTTAGCCATAAGTATATTTAATTCTTTTTATTATTTAAGGTATCATATGACCAATTTAGTCAGTATTATTGATACAGAATTGCAGTGCCTACACACATTAACACTAAGAACATGGAGAAACTATGTAATTGTGTAGTTGCTTGCATGCTCGGTTCTTTGGCATATCACTAATTTAATGCAGACAGCCTCTTGAATACCGCTGAAAAATAAATAATACATTAGCAGTGACAGCCAAAGACTCAGACATATTCATTGCACTTTATATGCATGGTCATGTTTTATATTTGGGTGCTGCTGCTGATGTTTACACATAAAGTTGGTGTTGGATGCCTGGATGCTGGTTGATAGCAAATAGATAAGAGAAATAGCAAATAGAAAGAGAAAGTCAAGTTTGCATATAGCTTTTCAGTATACTATCAGCGATTTTACATACAGTACAAAATAGCTTATAGGCTACTATTTCTTAATTTTATGTTTTATATCCCCATTGCATGATGTGTCCTTTGAGATTTACTGCATTTTGAAGCAGCAATAAATGACACCTTTGTAAGATGGAATCTCAGTTCCACTGAAGCTAAGACCAAAAGTCACTGACTTTACAGAGCCAACACTTTTTATGTTTATAAACTAAACTTCCCGTGTTGCACAATGTACTTGACTTCCCTTCAGGATTATAGGAGACTCTATGATCAAAAGGAGCTGCTTACACCTTACAGTGACCCAGCTGCATTGGTTGTTACAGGTTTTTGATTAACTTGCACTGCAGCAAAGGCAACAGATATTCCATTTTTTCAACATGCTCACCCTCTTTACTGGGATCTTACTGTAGATATCTTTTGATTTCCAGTGATTTCCCATATATAAGGGTAAAGTGATTTTTATTATTACAAATTACCTGTTGACTTTGCTTTTATTTGCAACTTGGTCATTCAGACAACACCATCAAAAATTAACTTTAGGAATAAATGTTATTTCTTCAATGGATAAGCATGGAAATGTTTGATTTTTGTACTCTTTCTTAGCCAAAACTAGGATTAAACTACAGTACTTTGAAAAAAGGGGCATAATCAAGGCAGATTGGTAAACAGACCTATACATTTAGCCTAGAAGTAATTTCCAAACAGTTTATCATCAGTTTATAGCTTATAATACCTATATTACTATAGTGACAACTTTGAACTAAACAGAAATTAAATCTTAACTGAAATGTCCTGTGTATATTTTGAGCAACACTACAGCATAAAGTAGAATGCTATACTCTAAAGTATACTTCAGATAAATTTTAGAGTCTGATATCCTATCATTAGTACAACAAAGAAAAAGAGGCTTTTGCAATCATGGAACATAGCTGCATATTTCAGTGTTGCTAACATTATTGCAGTTGGAATGGCAAATCAGTAATGTATTGCCTTCTTTGATGCCCTCTTTTGATTCCTACATGGACTGTCAGAAATGTGGAAAGGAAGTGAAAAATTATAAACCTAACTTTGGCTCATATTCCCTGAATTTTAAATGCTCAGATAAACGGGAATACAAATATTGTACAAAGCAGGAGGACAAAAGGCTTAAATCCAAGACCAGGTAAATTGTACATTTAAAAAAGCAGCCAATTAACTTGCACAAACAGCATTCGTGACTCTTCATGCTTTCACAAGTGGGATTCCAAACTAGAGTTTGATCTACAATGAAGCTGTTATTTCAAGACAATTCAGCATCAGAGTCATTATCATAGATGCAATCTGAAATGGAAATAAAATGCAGAACTATTAATATTGTGTATTCACTTCAACACAAAGATATTTATTGTAATTGAATATAAATTAAGTATTGTTCCAAATGTTCAACGTACCGTCACCAATATCATCATAAATCTCTCCATCACTGTAAGTTAAAAAAGACAATATGTTTAAAAGTTGAGACATCAGAATTGTATTAGAAGATACAGTAGCAGTATGGTGCAGGTAATCTATCAAATAATTAACTTGCTAATTAGGAAAATACAACCTTTGTGGTAACAGAACAATGTTGAGCAAGATGGTCAAGTCAAAGTATTTTCTGGGAAGGGTAGACTTGGGTACATTTCTTTATAACATGAAAGGGTTGCTATTAAAAGTCTGTTTTATTTATTACATTTTTATATCAATCGTATCATAAAGTTATTTCCATAAAGAAATTAAATACTTCATTTTTAAAAAAAATATGATCACCAGAAAATTTGAATTAAAAAATCCAATCAGTATGCCCTAGAAATAATTTTTGTTTCTGTACTTAGCAATTACATAATAGCTCTGGAGGTGTTATTTTTCAGGTAATGAATATAGGTAATGTCTAAAAAAGATACATGCCCCATGAATAGGAATTTTCAAATATGTGATTTAGGTACATCGACAGACCCATGGAAGACAGTAAGATTGTTTATATATGTAATTCAAGCATGTGTGTAAATGTTAAATGCCTCTAATTTCTAAATGTGACAATTCTAGAAGTGACATCTGATTTGATATTTAAGGGTCTAATATAAAAGCCTCTTGAAGGAAATGGAAAGGTTTTGTCTGACAGGAGCTTTGGATTGGAACCAAAATGCTGAGCTCCATGCAATCAATTGGAGCAACACTGAGCCAAATCTCTATCCCACTAACACTGAAGTACAAACAAACTTAAAGAAAATTTGGTCCATTTTAGTTAGACATTTGAAAAAGGCATCAATACACCTAATCGCATTAACTTGCTGTTCAGTAATAGAGTCTAGTTCCAATAATGCTTAATTTATGTGATTTTTCATGGTTTAACCAGAGTTTATGGTTAAGCAACAAGGAATTGAGCTCTGGATGCACGGATGTATGTGATTAATTTTTGACAAATCCTAACCGCTTAAAATAATTTGCAAATTTAGAATGACAGAGTAAAATAATTACATTTTACTTTTTTAACCAGAACATTTAGAACAAAACTGTTACAGCAAATTTTTCAAAACAATCGCTTTATACTTACTTCTGAACTAAATTGCTTCTCAGAACATAGCCATCTGTAAAAGTGAAATACAGATGTATTTAAGTTAAAATTAAATATTCACCATTACCTCTGTTGCTAGCACTAATGAAAAGCAGCTTTTCTCTTTTACACACTTCAGACAGACATAATAGATGGAAAAAACATGTAAAATGGATACCTGGTTGATGAAGACTTTGCTATGTGCAATGTTTTGCTTATTCATATTTGCCTACTTAACTAATAGAGGTTAGAGTTAGAGGTGTTGCATAACTTCTATGCATAATCTTGCAGAGAGGTTATGCAAGGTTATGTTTTCATCTTGTATTTCAGTTTCCTGGTTGCATGAGAGGGGTGTGAAACAACAGCTATTAGCAAAAACTATAGTTCAATTCACAAACTATAGCACTAAAATGCAGTATGACAAAAACAACATAGTAATATTTGCAGTAATATTAAGTAACAGAAACATTTAGAGTTTCAAACAGAGACAAAAATGTGATTCAGGATGTGTACACCAATTAAATTACCTGTAACTATTTAAAATTTTAACTGTAACAATAATAAGACCAATAACTGATATAATAATGGAAATACCTTAGAAAAGCTATTGGCTATTATTCTATTACTCTGGTGCATTACTAATGAAATCAGATAAAAGTACACATATTCTTTTTTATATATATAATTTCCTTTAAAAATGACTTCCCATCTTTGGTGAAAAATATATACTGAAATACTTGTCAATTAGTAACATTAATACAAAGAAAGAGAGAGCCATAACACTAATTACATGTTTGTAGGTAAACACTAGCAAGCTGGTACAAAATTAGGAGAGGTCTAAAGAATAAATGTGATCTTGTCTGTTTTTTGACATTTCAATGTAAATTTCCTTCTTTCAATCATTAGGAGTGTCTGTTCAGGATATTTTAGCTCAGCTGTCTTTCTCCAGTTTTTATTTTCTGGAATAAAGACTTAGAAATTGATTTTTTGAATTTTACTTTTTTGAAGACACTACTTTTCAAAATTCTTTTTAGAGCAGTCCAATAATTTTCATGACTCTTGAAGTCTCCAGGAAAAAAAATTAAAATTATTTGGCTACTCTAAGCTCCTCTGCTTGTTCATAAAATTTTCTCAAGATAAATACACGAAAGCAAAGTTTCTTTGCTCATAATCATGCATACAAAGACAATGTTCTTAGAAGTCATGTGCATGTGACAGTGCTTCTACCATTGCCAAGTGATATCTATGTTCTTCTGATGGTTCTTAGCCCTTAAACAGGTAGAAGATACAACCTGCTGGTCTCACACTCTTTCAGATTTACTAAAGTTACATGTCCAAAGTTTCAGTTTCTAAATAATTTATTAGTTTTTATGGTGCTTCCAAATAAGGAAGAAGCCAGCAGTCAGCATACTCTGTTGATTACATAGCAACCATTGAAAGCTATAACACTTCATGCCAGCTGCTCACTGACAATGTAAAGGAAGCTCAGAGAGGTCAAAACTCAAACTTTGGGCCACTGAAGTCCATTTATTTCCGAGTGATTAAGCAAAATCTACAAAGCTAAATTGAAAGCTTTTGTTATTTCAAAATGTGTGTGATCAGACCAAGAATGAATTTGAGATGGTAGATGAAAATCAGTTCCTTGTTTCATTTTTACATTTCAAATAATTTAATAACATTTAAAATAAGCCATAGCATAATATGTTCCTAAGATCATCAGCCCTTGCTTAAAAAGGTGAGAATACGTTGAAATATAATTTGTGGTTTTGTTAAACTGTTGGTAGAGGCTTAAAACTATGGAATTGCTTCATAAGTTAATGATTAAATCAAACAACTCATGTGCATGAAAATAACAAAACCATCTTTAGTTGTGGATTTTTAGTCTACCTGGCCTTCAGAAAGTAAAATCATAGCTTTAAGATCTGAGAAACTAGAACAACTAGAGCAAATAAACAAAACTGTCACACATTTAACTAAAGTAGGATCAAACTTTGCTAACTAATGTGTAAATTGACTGGGATCTATTCAGAGATTTTCAAGGAGGATATTTTTATTGGTTTTGCTTTTTTATGCATAGCAAAGCAGTAGCTCCTGTCATTATTTGAAAGGCTTTGAAGGAATACAGCCAACATGAACTACTTTCTACTTTGTTATTAGCTTGATTCAAAAAAATGTGGCTTTGAAAGCTGGGTTTTTTTGGGAAGTGGCTCTATTAGTGCAATCCATATTTTGAAAAACATGTGTTGTTATGCAAGAAATTCTTCCTCACCCTGCAGGCCTGCCAGGAAAAAGGCTGTACTCCAGACTGTAACAGTTAATTTCAGTAAGGAAAAAAATAAAAGGAAGGTGGCTGAATCCCCTTCACAGGTTTATAGCATTGGACTGTCTTCTACACAGGTCAGAGGTAAAAAGGAAAGATGAGCAGAAGGATGCTGCTACTTAGAAAGTAGGCTGTTCCAGCAAAAAGTGAATTTTCACTAGGAGATTTGGAAAGTGTTGTAACAGAAGCTCATCAAGAAATTGAAACCACTGGGAGATGGTTTTGGACTTCTCCAAAAATTCAAAAATTTCTGCCAGTGCAAACCCTGGCCAAGGATTTCAAAGAAACATTGAAAGGCCTCATGCAACTCCCAGAACAAACAGACATGCCAGCAAGGACATATGCCTTGGATTAGCTGGAAGCTGGGGTGAAGACTCCTAAGCAATGTTCCCCCCAGCCTGTTGAGAAATTAAACTGCATCTCTTGCAATCCCAAGTAAGAATATGGTTATTGATTTTCTCTTGGATTCAATCAATGGACTACTGCTATCCAGAGGTGCAGCAAGGATTTTACTCTTGCTGCTCTCAGCGGGTTATCATAGCCACACTCCTTTTGGCAAAGGGGGAGAGACAGAATCAACAGAAACATCTGCTGATCCTAGCTGCAAAGAAAAACTGTACCAAAAAAAAAAAAAAAAAAAAAAGGTCTTTTTTTCTAATACTTAGTATTAGAAATCTCGTCCATTGAAAGTGTTTTGGATTTTTTAAAGGCAAGCCAGTGGTAAAACACAGTAATAAGATATCAACAATTTGCCTCTTGTCAAACACCATACAAGGTAAACCTCAGTAAACCAGGGAAGAGAGATTTTACACATTCTACTCAAACATTCTCTGACAATTCAATGTGTACTACAGTTTTTAAACAAAACTTACATTTTCCTTCTTCATTCCTGCAGAGGACCTTGGTATCATCTGTACTTTCAATAATGTCAAGAGATTCCCCTGGTTTAATTTGTAAGTCTTTATATCCCCATCTTTTCTGAGACAATTCCTGGACTGTGGTTGTAGAGTAAAGAACTTTTATTTCACCATCAAACTGAAAAGGAGAACAAAAATCCCCAAACCATGGTTAAAACTCATTAATGTTTTTCCATTAATATTCCTATTAAAACTAAATTTTTGGTAACTAACAAATATTTGTGTATGCTACAATATGTGTACGTGCCCTTACTTGCCATTTGGACTTCAAGATGCTCAGAGCACTATTTTTACTTGCAGTAATACTTTACCTTTCAAAAACAAGTTATGGGGAACAAATCAGAATACACCATGCAGATACTTTGTTTTTATATTTTATGTGAAGAAAACACTTCGAACAAAACTTACTTTGAACTTTTTTCTGAACTCTTTCTCTTCTTTTTCCATCTTCTTGAGCTTTTGTACTTTTTCATCTGACTTAGGTTTTCCAAAGCTTCCTGATTTTGAAGAACTAAACCAAGTGGTTACAGATAAAACAAAATTAGCAACACATCAGAGGCATTGGCCTGCTTTCCGGTAATTTTTGTGTTCCCAAATTTTGATAGAAAAAGAACTACAATCTGTAATTAAGTTTCTTTAGACCATGCATAATTTTCTACCTCTTTTCCATCAGGGACTAGATATGTTGGCATGCAAAACATGCTTATTTATTCTATAGTCTAATTAATATTTCAATCTATAACAGAGGAAAGAACATTTTACTGCCATTATCAGCAGTAGGTTCATGAGAACTACAAAACCTGACAACACCAAATAAGGCAGCTATTAGTGGCAATCTGCCTCTAGTACATACTTTAAAAATGTCTCTCAGTGTATTAGATTTCTAATTGGGGAAGCAATATTTTCACTTGCCTGGGATCAGGTGGTGGAGGAGGAAAGTCTGAAGAATCTACGTCATCATAAACATTGTCTCGATAATCTGAAACAATAGTGTTCAAAAGAATGAAACATTATTTTGTGAATATTGAGAAGTGAATACATTCTGTGACAATGGTATTTTAGCTAAATTGATCAGAAATTTTGCCAAGTCCTGTAGCCATTTACTATCTATGGTAATTATGGGTTCTGTTTTGCACAACCTGTGCAACACCACCCAACCTTTTCAGATTGAGATTCTTTATTAATAATAACAGATATTCACTGAAATTCTAATCTTCTGAAGCTGAAGCAAGTTTTAGCGCATGAGATAGCCTTTAATTTTTATTTTAATTAGTCAATTTCCCTCTGTACTGCACTAAAGTACATTTGTTGAGGTTGATTTTAATGCACATTCAATAACTTCTATAGCACCCTGGCCAATGAAACGTCGCTTTGAAGAGGATATGAATCATGAGTATGCTAGTTTTTAGGCCATCTTGCAATGCCAAAGCAGTGAAGAGAATTCTTAGACAAGGATTCTTTTTCAATCATGTTCAGCATATTTGTATAGAGAAAGCAATTGCTCAACTCATCAAATGAATGGCTAGAAAAATCAGTAGAATATAGAAGGTTTAGAACTCAGTTCTAAACTCAGAACTCAAAACTCAGAACTCAGTTGAAGCGAATTCAAAAATTCTAAGAACTTGCTTTTTATTCCAGAACTGAGCTGATGCTTTTATGTTCTTTCACAGAGACACTGAAAGTGATAAAAATAGAAAAAATAATTTTTCGTTACTTTTGAGGTCGTTCACTGAGTGCTTCTTTTCAGGTGAATCTGTTCATATTTAATGCCAAATAAAATGGACTAGTGTAAATCTCATGTAGAAAAACCACATTAAACACATTAAATTGTTTACTAGGGAGCTTGCAATGTACATCTATCTCCTTGTCTGCAGCCGGATCAGTCACAATACTTGAAATTTGTTTACTGGAACTGGGTAAGCAATAGGAAGTCCTGTTTCCTTCCTTAGATGTGTTTTTGTTACTAGCACGATACAAAGCAATGTATACAGAAAAAGAATCTGGAATCAATATGGAGACTGAAAAATAGGCTATTAATTACCTTTTCCAGACTGCTTTGGTGAAGAAGACATGCTGTAGGAAAAAAACCAAACCAAAACAAAACAACAACTTATTAAATATTTATATCACATTAATAACTTTTTTGTAACCTAAATAATTTTAAAAACTTGCAACAAAAGGGCTCCAAGTAATCTCCAGACATTTTGAAGTGCCACTGACACCAGCAATACTTAGGGACTAAATATATTTTTAACACTGAATTAAAGTAAACTGGTTCAGAACCAGTTTTACTGAAGAATGTGGCAAAAACACCACCTGCTGACTTATTCTCTAGGAAAGATGGATAGAAGACAATCTTTGCATTTTTCTGTTTGGCATATTATTCCTAAAATTTTGATTAACAGGTCTAGATTTATCTCAGCTACATTTTACTGGTGAGAAAAGTAAATTTTAACTGAGCATGCAGCAAATTTACATGATTAATAGCACAAAGATGACAGATTATTCTGGTGCTTTCCACCAAAAAAAGAATTCAGCATATTTTGATTACCAGACTTTTGCAACAAATACAGCTTGTTAAGAGAATAATTATGCAGGTGAAAAGAAAGCTCAGTGTTTTTGCAGAAAAGTATCATCCTGAGCTGCAATTTGATGCATGATTCATTAGGCCGCTATAAGGACATGTTAGTAGCATGTGATCAATGCTTTATTAGAATTAGTTAATGTGCACTTTGATTTCCTGGCAGATTCTTACAATAAATTTTCATTTTCTTCTGCCTCATTGACTTTGGCTGTTTTTTCTCGTACACTTTTCTTTTTGTCATCTTTGACCTTTAGCCTCTTCAAGATTCCCCAGGGCCAGATACCATTCTTATCTTCATCCTGTGATACAGACCTTTGGAGTATGCATGTGATTATCACAATGTAAAATGTAATGTTCTTCTTAAAAGGCCCAGTTAAATTCTCCATTGATGCACATAATTATCATTTATTCCCGAAGTGAAGTCGCTTACCCAAATGCTTACATGCTAAACTAGAAATAGGTATGTTAGGCCACTTGTAGCTACTGAGATGTATTTGTAGTATGATATTAATCTAGTGGCTTACTGTTTTCATGTTGTTACTCAGCAACCTAGCATTTTAGTTTGTTATTTTCATTTCAGACCTATTCTGTCTAGTTGCAGATTGGGAGATTTTCGTGATTGCAAACTGCTTTTGCTGACATATCAAAATTACAGAAAAAAACTTCTTCAAAAGTCTGACAAACCCTTTTCTCTATCTTCACATATCCATTTTGATGTATACCTGCTTGCTTATAATCCTAATACCTGCTAATTGTTATGCTTGATTCAAAACCACAAAAAATGAAAACATTCTGTCAAAGAAGCAAATTATTAAATATAAAATATATAAAAAACATACCTAGCTACATCATCTTCATCATCAATTTCATCATAAATGTCTTGATCAGAAGGAGGAGGCTGGACCACGTCTTTAACAGATCAAATAGTGAATTAATGCAATCATAATAGGCTTCTTTACTATATCAGATGTGTGTGCAGTTTATGCAATATCCTTGCAAAATTCTTTCTGTAAACCAGCCCAGACCCTTTATTAAAACAGAAATTTAGACTTATCCCAGTTTAGAAGGCCATCCACAGCATTTAATTGTGGCACTGCCAATCACAAGAGCATGGATACTGAAAACAAATGCTTCTATACTGTAGTCAATGAAATTCTAAATGGCTGATTTTGGCCCAGATGTTACAATGACTTTTAAGTTTTCATGTGTGACTCAAGTGATAATTGAACATATGGGACTAACACTCTAATCATCACAAGGTGACATCTTGTTTTCATCCAATGAAATCAGAGACAAGAGCAATGTAAACTCCCCGTTTTGGTCTCAGTTTTAACCTTTGTGCTCCACCTCCTTCAGTGCAGGGTTAGCTTGGTTTGCACGTCCAATTCTAGGCACTGGTCAGAGTAGGCACTGAAATCTGTACTCTGCTGCCAGAAGCTCCTTTCAGTACTGCCAAGGAATGCTTCTGCCATGACTAGTATCTAAACTTGAAGCTGGTAAAATGAGCTGTGCTCTTAGGATTAACAGAGAATTCTGAATAAATATATGTGCTAACAAAGGGGAAACTGGGTTTTAATGTGTCAGCTTCACAGCATGAAGCTGCTGAGTTGGGGCTCTAGTGTGCTGCTGTAACTGAAGTTCCCCTTAACTATGTCAACAAAAGGAAGCTTTAATTGATGGTAGTGCTGGCTATTTCAGAACTGGATTTTCTCCTATACAAAAATTCTTGTTCATGTTGATATTTTTTCCAGTTACATGTGTGCTGTTTTGTGGGATGATTTGCCTTGACACACAAGTCAAAAGTTAAAGTTTGGTCATCTGGCATGATGGTGATTAATGTTACCTGAACACAACGGTTCTGTCTCACTCAAGTTCCCATAGGTGGTGGGGAAGTTAATTTGGTTACTACCCTTCCTTGTTTGTTGCTTGTTAGGTAATATATAACTTGCTTATGGATAATTACTGCATTATGTGGAAGCTGCAGAAATCAGAATGTGAGGGTAAGAAATACATAGAAACAGTTCCTCCCTCAATATGTAAGTAGAACTTACTTCCATCTCCACCTTGGTCACCACTTTGACTAGAAAAGAAAACACAAGACATTTTAGAGAAAAGCAGTCATCGGTCATAAAAAGAAAACACCATGATCACCCATCACTTCTGCAATTATTAATTCTAAACATTTTTGCCTTGGAAAAAATATTTAGAATGTATTTTATATTCCTGTTGATATCTTTAAATTAAAGTATGAAATATGCCTTTGGATCATAGGTAATTTGTGTTGGAGGGGATCTCAGGAGATCATGTAGTCAGATTTGACAGGAATAAAAATATAATCTGACTGAGCATTGACGAGTAGATTCAGACCCTTTAGATTCATTTCTTATGAGGCCATCTCCTTGAAATGAAATGGTAAACAAGGTAATTTATTATTCAAATAGCTTTCAGTGGTATAAGGATATGTTTCAAACCATATGGAAGGATTCTGTATTGGCCCAATGGTCTAACAGTAGTTGAAAAAAGCCTGAGAGGTTCTGAGAGGTTCATAGTAGCTGAGATTATTTCCAGGTCAAAGCCTTAACTGAAATTATACATCAAAACAAGATATTTGTTAAACTCTTGTGCCAAGAAGTACTGAAATACAACACCCATAATAATTTATTAATTTTGGAATATTAGCAATACTACTGAAAATGAGATATTTGGTCAGGAGCTTTTTTTTTTTTTTTTTTTTTGGAATGGCATTCTTATAGTGGTTTCAAAACATGTTGATATATGTCAGACCTTCCAACAATTCATGCTCATGAAACAGAGTGCTATTAATCACTACAGAAGACAAAAAATTCAAAATATAGCTTAAAGGATTTAATGAATCTGAGCCAATCATTCATGCTTTGAAGTTCCTTGCAATATACTGTTATTTTAGTATGCAACAGTATAAGTGTAATTGTTTGTTTTTGAATTCAATACATTTTCTAAACTCTTTGCTTTGAGGTGACTAATTGCAATGCTTGCCCTACTGAAAAGGACTGGCCAAAGATATCTCTGCAATGAAGTAACTAATACTGAGATTACCCAAAACCTAGAACAACTAACACGACTCTCATGGCTAGGTCACGATGCTATGAGACCAATGTGCAGGGAGGAAAACTGATACTGAGCAACCTTGAAAAATATCAGGCACAAAACTATATTGGTTGCATGAAAAATGCCAGCTTGAAGGCAGACTTTTCCACATGCTGCTGCTGGAGCTCATGGGAATGTTCTAGCCAGCCATCTGCAGTTCTTTTATTCCAGTCCTTTTATTCCAGGCAGGCCTCTAAACTAAGGAGTCTCATGGGAAGCAGTAAAAGCAGGTGTAATGGCTGAGTTCTTCAAGATGGTCGTCCTACATATTGAAATCCTTTACACCCATATGCAGATCTCTTATCTGAATCCCAAGCTCTGTTTCTGCACATCAGGACATTTAACAGAGAATGGATTGTTGAATCATATGCAAGAAGCAAACTTTCCTGTGAGGTCTGGTAACGTAAGTTCCACTGTCTTCCTAGGTTATGTGATAGTCTTGGCTCTTGTGACAAGACCACTAGGGTATTTCCCTCCAGCAAGTCTGATCTGCTGCTGGATATGTCACATCAACAGCTGCAGATTTTTTTGACATGAAAAAGACACATCAAAGTAGAGAATCTGCAATATAGCACTGCACTGCAAATGCACGGAGACCATGTCATAGAGGAGAAACTTCTGATGAAGTCAAAAAAGTATAGCTCATACCCATCTTATGGAATTTGAGAGGCCTTTTATTCAGGGTTAAATTCATAAGCCATGCTCTTTTCTGAAGGGTTACCCTAGACATGCTTACAGATGCTGGATTTCAGAATTCATGTAAACTCCTCTGACCACATCAGTCTGAATAGCTACATATAGTAGTTACATAACTTTCTTACATAAAGTTTTGAAATGAGAGTTGGGTTTGTTGTTGTAAAACATCCCCTGTCTAGGCTGACCTAGGTGAATCACTTGTTTCTTTTCATCCATTCCTTATACATACCTGCTAGTAGTGTCCTGCTCTCCGACATCATCATACATTTCTTGGTCACTCTCTATATGTTTCATAGCAGCACTGCTAGGTGGTTTTTGCTTTCTTTTTAAAGAATCATAATCAATCTCCACCATGGTTGTTTTAATGTATCCATCTAAATAAATGAAACCATGAAGTTTAAGGGTCATGATAAAGGGATGATTTTAACAAGAGGTTCAGAACCAGTGACTGAATTGTTTTGTGTGATTTTTGAAAACTTTCAAAGAAATGTCTCATTCCATGCAGCCTCATCTGTCAACACAAATATAATATCAGATCTATCTCAGATCCCCCTGTTAAGCTCCCCCCAGATGAAGTTCATTTTTATTTGCTTCTCAGCTACAGCAGAAGAATTTTCTGTGCAGGAACCATGGGGCAGTTTTCTTTTCTCAGCTGGCGTTGGGACCACTTTTGGCAGGACGTCTACGCCCCCTCCTTTCTACCACAGTAAAGTGTATAAAGAGATAACCCAGGCTGAAAGGCTCAGCAAGGGGGCATCTCGGGTGCCAAAGGGGCTCAGACCTCAGCTAAAAATCAACATCTTAGTCTGGAGAGGTGATGTGGGAAGAGATAAAAGAATTATTCTTGACTAAGAGACCCTGTTTTACAAACTGTAAAAGACACAACAGTTATCACAGAGGCAGAAGCCTTCTACACACACATCCTGAAAGTATGGGAGACTTCTCCCCAGAGTCTGGACACAGGTTCTGTGGTTACTTCCCTTGGGTTTGAGGGAAAGGTTCTTAATGTGTGCTCCACCAACAACTGGATGGTAAGATACATTGAATCCTAAATTATACTACTCTTTGCTATCTGTAACATTAATAAGTGTCTTTAACCTCGCATTACTACCACTAGTAGGTAAATAATACTACTAGTAGTATTTCTGTACCAGTAGTTTTCTTTTTTATTCCTGCATAGAACTAGTTTCTTTAAAGTCTTACATCTGTTAGTTTTGTCCATTGAATAAATAATTCATTCTATAATAGACTGGATCTGCCATCATTAAAGAACTTGCAAATGTAAAGTGGGTATTGAGGTGCTGATCACCTCAGTAAAGCTACTTCCTGCTGCTGGATGCCTGGGCAAAAAGGCAAGGATCTATCTAAACCCCCACATCAATTTCTAGCAGTGCTGCATGCTTGTGGCATATTTTAGGGCAGTCTATGACATAAAGTTCCTGACAGGTCATTAGGAGGATCATGTGCATTGATTTTTCTTCAGGTTGGCAGACACACTGTAGCTGCATTGACCAGAGCAGTTGACCTGAGATGAGGAACTCTGTCTCTCCTGAGGGTAATTTTAGACAGGTATACTGCCTGTACAGAAGAGTGCACAAATGGATTTCTCCAAGGTGAAATATGCTCATGCATTTCTTTGAAAATGGAAAATTCACCACTCTCCTTCTCAGTGAATGCAGGTTTTAGTGTATTTCCTCTCAAATGTAAGACATTGATCTTTCCTCTTACTTAAATGATAACTGATTTTCCTCTTTCGTTTGGTCTTCTTCACAGACCTGGCCTGTGAACATGAAAGGCAGGAACACTGGTGTAACAAATTGGTCTGTATTATTGAAATATTTCAATGGGAAGCCTTGTACAGCTTCAAGCTTTGCTGACACAAGAATTAATTCATGACAAGTAAATTAATTAATGGACTGCACATGCACTAGAAAATACCCTTTTCCCAGCCCTCACCAAGGTTTTTTTTGTGTACAAAATGATCCATGTAATTGACTTATTTTCACAACTTCAAGGTATCATGGAAAAGCTGCTATTGGAACTTCCTCTTGGGATCATCTTGACCAACCCCTCTAAACAAACATGATCCTCCATTAGAGCAAGTTGGCCAGGACTGTGTCCTGTCAGGTTTAGAAGATCTTCACAGATGAAGACTCCACCACCTCTTTGAACAACCTTTTCCCTTGCTTGGTCACCCTCACAGTAATAAAACGTGTTTTCTGCTGTTCGAATAGAATATGTTTCAGTATAAGCCTGTTGTCTCTTGCACTGTCACTGGGTAACTGGAAAAGAGCCTGCCTCCATTTTCTTTACATCCTCCCACCAGGTATTTATGAACAATTATAAGATATCCCTATGTTTTCCTTTCAGCAGAGGGAACAGTCCCAGCTCTCTCAGATTCTCATTGTAGGAGACACATTCAGTTCCGTACTATCTGTATATATCTATCACTACAAATTGCTCAGCTGGTATCATCTACAATTTTGTAGAACTCTATCCTACATGTGTGAACTGTCTTACTAATTTCATTATCATTTTAGTCCCTCTAAAGATCAAGCAAATGCTTTTAATAATTTTCACTGATTTTTATGGATCAACCTTTTATAACCTAGGAGCCAGATCATCAACCCTTTTATATTCAAAGCTCTGCTGATGGTATTTATACAATAGGAGACAGATTTTGGATTTCAGAGAAAATGAAATCTAGAAGTCAAGTGAAATCTAGAAGCCAAGTGAGGAACTTTCCATAGGAATAGGAACAAGAAAAACACTTAAAACATGCCCTTATATTCTCTAATTCTGTTTTAAGAACACCCATGTTATGTTTAATATAAAGACATGAAAAAATGTGACACTTGTAACTTGCAGGGAGCTGAGTTCTGATGCTATTTGAAAGCTGCTGACAGGGAATTAACCCTCAGTATGTCAGTGAAGGTCCCAGCATACTGTGCCTAAACTATTTCAGTGCCTATAGGTGTTACATTATATTGCACAATAACTCCCTGCTATGAACCATGCCTCATATGCCAGCTGAGGACAAAAGGGTGAGTTGGGGTAATTATTTACTTTGGTGTCCAGTGACTCAGCCATGATAGGGCTAGCCCTTGGTATAATGCTCACATGTTTGCTGTCATGCAGTGAAAACATTCAGGAGCACAGTGAAGAAACAGAACTCACAGCATCCTTTTATCCTGCCCAGCCACTTTCCTTCTGGATTGTCTGTGAGGCGAATTATTTCAATCTTATCCCCCTGTTTGACAGTCAGTTCACTCTTCCGTCCCTTGTGGTCAACGCAAACTCGAGCCTGATGAAGGACTTCAATAGGACCTGTTAACTGAAGAAGAAACAGAAGATATCACAAATGTGGAAAAATGGAGTTCTTTCACAGACATTCAGAAAAAAAGTAAAAATAATGATAATAATGGTTATTTGTTTCATTGGCATTTAAAACAGTGTGGGCAAATATACAGAAAGGCTTCCTCCTGCCTCAATTATACAGTTTAAATTAAAAATCAGAGATTAAAAGAGAGGGGGATGGCATGGCAATAGAGCAGTTGAAAAACTGGCAAAATCACAGAAACACTACGATAAAAATCAACAAGCTAGCCTATGACAACTTTTATGAGTTCATAGAACAGATGTATTTCATTCCAATGTGTGTCTCCATTTATTTCCATCAGAGCTACTCATAGAGTCATAGACTCTTTAGGCTGGAAAAGAACTCTAAAATCACTGAGCTCTACTATCAACCTAACACTGCCAAGTTCAACTAAACCATGCTCCTAAGCACCACATTTTAAATACCTTCATGGATAGTGATTCTACCACTTCACTGGGCACCTCGTCTGATCCTTTCCAACCCTCTCCATGAAGAAATTTTTCCTAATATCTAAACTAAACATCCACTGTAACAACTTGAGGCCGTTTCCTCTTTTCCTATTCCTTGTTACTTGAGAGAAGAGACTGATGCCCACTTGGTTACAACTCCAGGTCAGGCAGTGTGATAAGATCCCCTTTGAACCACCTTTTCTCCAGACTAAACATCCCCAGCTCCCTCAGCGGCTCCTCACAGGACTCCAGACCCTTCCTCAGCTCCACTGCCCTTCTCTGGATTCAGTCCAGCCCCTCAACGTCTTTCTTGGAGGGAGGGGCCCAAAACTGGACATGGGATTTGAGGTGTGGCCTCACCAGTGCCAAGTACAGGGTGACAATCAGACAATCCCTAATCCTGCTGACCACACTATTCCTGACACAAGTCATATGAGTAAATATTTATTAACATTAATGTTAATGAGTCTGCCACATAATGCTTTGAGTTTACAATTCTACTCTATAAATGATCTTGCAAGTACTCACAAGAGATGATCACACTGTTTACTTATGTTCAGGATTCACTTTGTGAGGTGTTTATGTTATGATGAAGCTATTTTGGGATTTAGTATTTGTGACTTTAAGATATGTATTTCAGAGGCTTATTGCTCTTGCCAATTACAAACTAACTCAGGAATATCTATCCTGTATAAGTGGCCAACAAATGGGAAAGAAAATGTACCCTAAAATATATTTGTTTAATAATAAAATACCGTAATGGCTGCAGAAGCACAGTCTATAAGCTAAAAGTTTTCTGTGCACTAATGCCTACACTTCTTGTGATTGGTCTAAAAAACAGACTTTGTCTAATGGTGTCTAATGAACACCAGCTAACTCATTATTATTAACTATGTGTATCCTTAATATGAAGCACACTATGTGTGCTTCTTGACTCATGTCAGGCTCTCCACAGCATACCAAGGCCATGATGTGAATCACTACAGCTCTATGTGTACAGAGCATAACAGGAAGAAAAACAAAGCCGCCCACTGTGTACAGTGACACTGAAAGTAGCAGAATGGAGAATTGTGAATGGATATTAGTTAAGAAAAACTCACTGGCAGACTTGTAAACTGTGAGAGCAGGCTGACCACCAGCTATGCAAAAATTATTTAAAACAGAAAGAACTGTTTCATCATTTAGCCCCAGAGAATGACTGTAACTCTCCTATACAAGTCTTATTTTCCTCCTCATTTAGGCTGGAATTTACTCTAAGTCTCTTCCTAAAAAGGCAAATGAAATGTGTCACGATACAATTTTGAAATCCTCAAAGGGCTAAATACTTTTGCATCTGACTATAGGAAAGCAAAAAACTCCACCTGTGTGTGACTCTACTCCCACTTTTATTAAAGACTTTTGATGCTATTCTAATAAAATAAATTGTTAGAAACAGTGTCTACACAGAATGCTCCACTCCCTTGAAGAACTGCCCCTATGCTGCCTCAGTCAGCAATCCTTCCCCCTTCAGAAAGTCCCTTTGAGAGTTTTCCTTGGCTCAAGGTGAGGAAGATGATACTTCAACCCATGAGCCTTTGAATTTCTATGTTAATGTTTCATACCCCCTTGGTTATTCTCCTTGTTCCTGGATTTTACCCCTCCTGATTGGTTCTTTTTGGATCCTTCCCCTGATTGGTGCCTTTCCCAATTCTTTTCCCCACTGGCCAAGTTGTGAAATCCCACCCCTGGCTACTTTATATAATCCATCTCCCCAAGGAGCATGGCGTTCTTTCTACATGGATTTTGTGGAATAAAGAAGCTCTCCTGGAGACTGGAAAGACCCAGTCTCTCTGCTTTTACGCCTGCATTGCCTGGGGTGGCAAACGTGGCTCTGCTGCTCAGGCAGCCTCCCAAAGAGTCAATCACTCTGCCCTTTGAGAGTGCACAAAGAGCTGATCTCTCTGCACCTGGGAGTGCACAAACAGCAAATCTCCACCTGAGAGTGCCTGTGCCTCTGTTGATCTAGGTGTCATTTTAAAGATGCTTCTAGTGAGGAAGGTCACGACACCTTTACCACCAGACCAGACCAGGACAAAACAGAAAAGTGAGAACAGATTATTTTAAGGCTTTCTTACACAGAAAAAAAGTGAGAAAATAATTTAATGAAAACTGTGTAAGCACACAGTCTTTGCCATCCAACAGTGCAGAACTTGCATTCAAACATATGCCAAACAAAAACAGAAGCTTAAACCCTCATCCAGAATTTATGCAGGTGTTTGAACTACCTACCATGACAAATAGTTTTGTAGCCAACTGGAAAGTATATTTTGAACTTGACAATGCTAAATAATGCTTCTTGCATACCTATGTTCATATTACCAAATAAAAAGCTTACTTTGAACTTTTTCCTCACTTCCTGCTCTTTCTTTTCTCTTTCCTTTTGTTCTTTCTTCTCTTGGTCCATTCTCCTCTTATCCTCTTTGTCCCGCATCTTCTCTTTTCCCCTTGGTGATCTGAAAGTGCATTGCCATGACAAAATACGTGAAGCAAATCTTTCTTAGATCTACCTTACCCAAGGCTGACAAAAAAACTGCAGGTGATGAAAACAGATTTCTCCAAGTGAAATCAAGGCTATAGATTCTAAATCATCATGTAACTGCCACAGATAGAGTAAGCAGCCCTTTATTAAATATGTAAGTTAAAGTGTCTGCCCTCATGAGGACAACGCACCAGAAAAGGTTATCCCGCTCCATGTGTGTGTGCCCAAATGTCTCTGAGATAATTTTCGTTGAGTATGCTTGCGAACTGGCAGCAGTCTAGGTGTTGATGCAGCTGTTAAATATTTAGCCAGGCCACCAGTAGCTGACACAGGCTGACCTGAAGCTTGAGCTACCACTGGACTGTGTTTTTAAACCTGATTGCAACTTATTCCAGCAGTCTACACAAATGAGTCAATGAGTTCTGCTCTCATTTCTTGACACCAGGGTACACTGCCTGCTGGGCCTCATGTACTGGAAGGTATTGGGTTCTGGGAACCTGGGATGGAATTAGGACTATATTTCCGGTTCTGCCATTTGGCTGGACTGGAAGACCTATGTTTTAGAAACACTATGGAACTGATTGAGTGAGACTCTTTTTTTTTTTTTTTTTTTTTTTTTTTTTTTTTTTTTTTTTTTTTTTTTTTTTTTTTTTTTTTTTAAATAGGCAGGCTCAAATTGCTAAAAAAAAAAGTCTGAAATGAGGATCACTTGGGTTAGAAATCAAAGGGAATTCAACAAAATTTTTTTGCTGAAAATTATTATACATCTGAAATATTCTACATCAATTATTTATTCGGAGACAATTATAGTTTTTCTTCGGCTATCATAATACAATAAATCACATAGATTTAGATATTACTGGGGCAGGAAAGTCATCAAAGGAAAGATCTAAACAGAAGAAGAATAAGCAGAGTTTGTATTCCATCTCTATAGCAATAGTAGTTGACTCAGGCAATGAAAATCATTAATCCAGCCTCTCATAGGAGTTCTAAGAACATTTATCTGAAAAGCAATAAAAATAATAAATAATAATAATAAATAAAAATCTATCTGGGACCATAATACCTTGGGGCTGAGCTTACTTTTTCTCCTAGGCTGTAATTCCAACCAGCGGTTCAGACATACTCCTTATATCAGAAATCAGAGTTCTGTTACCTTGATCACAACTACATTATTTAATTGCAGGAGTTTTGCCATGCCAGGGCATGGCAGATCTAACTGGGAAAGAACTTGTGAACAGCCAGACTTTCTCCAGGTGAAATGAATAAAGACAGTAATCCCTGGCAGGGACTGCAGTGGAAAGACAGTTTTGTGCCAGATTAAATACACTTATTAGAAAAGATAGTAATAAAGATACAATAGGTTATAGAGTTTAGAATTACTACCTGATGTCATTAATGTCTTCATACATCTCTGCATCACTTTCTTGGCCCTATAAAAAATAATCTATTTTCAATGGTCTAAGTACAAGTGGAAAGACATGAAGAAACTTGGTCTGCTATATAAGCTTCATAAAAATTTTATAAAAAACATTTATAGCAAAACACAAATACCTTTATTCTTCCAAAAACAGGTCCATTATTCAAACACACTATTCTTTTATTTCTGATTTTTTTTTACAACATCGCACCTATAAAGCCTGGGATTGTTAGAATCACATGAGCACATTGCTTAATCCAAAGTGGATGTTTCAATTGCAAAGTGTGTCCTGTAAAGTCTTTATTATTGCTGATGCTTGCACTGCCATGATGAAGGTCATGGGTTAGCCCCACTGAACTGGAATGCTAAGGATCTAAATGGGACTCAGATTAAGGTCCAAGAGATTGTCTTAGTCCTTATATAGCCAGGTGCTTAAACACATTGATAAAGATCTGTGATTACTGAAATATTAACTGAAATAGTCTATTATTAGAATGGAACAGGGCCATTACTTCTATTATTTCTGGAAAATTCCAGCAAAATGAAATGTCAGTGGTAATAAATAGAAGGTATAGTTTTGCATTTTCTTTTTTTTTAATCAATTTTTGTTGTCTAGCTAGCTTTGATATTTGTTCCAGTTTACTCTACTTCCCTGATTTTATTTCTATCCTTCACAACAAATAACTGCTTCTACAACTTGCTGTGAATACACTGGATTAAATCTGCAAGTAGTTGTCTAATGTGTTGAAAAAGTACTACAAAATTTTTAAGTTTTTTGCTAAAAAAGGATAGGTTTATGTCAGCAGATAGTACTCACCTTCTGTGTATATCCATGACCTACAGGAACAGAAAAATAAAACCAGGATATTTATTTTTTTTTTCTTGTACAGAAAACAATTAATTCCAGCATTAACTATTTAAAACTGTCTATAACATCAGTGGTGTTAAGTATAAAAATGTGCAGACTTCTGTTTTTTGATGAAGGTATGAATGTAAAATTCAGTTTTTCTAGACTGCTTTTGTAGAACACTGTAAACTAAAAATATCTACAAACAGAATATTTCACTATGTATTTTAAAAGTGGAACATTTTGTTTTAAAAAAATCTTTAATGACACTGGTGAATTTACCTATGCTATTAGTTTACAAAACCACTATTTATATGTAAAAGTAATTGTCAAAAACTGAATAAATCCAAACAGACCTGAAAGAACTTGCTTGCACCAACCCAATAGCAGAATAAGTAGGCCAAAGGCTCTTTTTCTAATCCAGCCTCTGCCCCAGAGAGCAGAAGATATTCTGTGAATCTCCTGCTTCCTCCTTACTTTGCAGGCAGGTAGGTAAGAAAAGCTTTGTTTCAGCTGCACAGTCTGCAGTGCTGTGAGTTGTGGGTGGCTAGCACACTAAATGATGCACAGTGTGCCTGGCACAGACCAAATGCCACCAAGGAGGGATCAGAAGGCAGATTGAAATTCTTTGTGTCACAATCTGCTTCTCTGCTGCTCCTGGTACAGCTCACTGCCTCTCACTGCCTCTCACTGCCTCAGAACACAAAGCAACAGTAAAAGCACAGTCAACTGATTTTTTTTTTTTTTAATCATGTATATAACAGTGTCTCCCTCACCAGACTAGACAATGTCAACTCTGAAAGAGTAATATTCATTTTGGTTTGGATCTGAAAATCTGGTAATTTAAGGTCCCACCATATTTCTAACCAAACAAAAACAAAAAGAAAGAAAAAAAGAAAAAAAAAAAAAAGAAAAAAAAGAAAGAAAAGAAAAAGAGGGCAGGGAGGGCGAAGAAAGAAATTTAAAGCAATTTCTGAGAGTCTGTCACATTAATCACAGAACAGTAGATCCATTAGTGTTATGAAACTTCTGTTTATCTCATAAATACAACATGCTTACAGCTTCTCACAGTAGCCATTAACTAAAATGTATAAAATGTATGCATCTTACCCTGTGAAACAAATTCAACGTCATCATAATTTTCTTCATTTTCTAGGTTTCTGTAAGTTTGAAAAGGTAGACATGTGAAACTTAGGAAGATGGTTTTATAATTCACCATTTTTCTGGTGCTTTTTATTATCTATTTTATAGAAAAGCTGAACAGTCTATTGAGCCCTATATCCTACTTAAGTACACAGAAGATTTTCTAAATTGTTCTCCCTGATTGTGACTCAGTGTTTCAGGTGGGGCCACCTTGATCCTGAGTAAAAAACATCAAAGCCAAAGGCACTCAGATACCATGAAGATGAGCATGGTATGAAAAATATCATAGGCAGATAATCTGACTATGGAAAGAATCTGTTGGGCTTAACCATTTTTGCAGGTGCAGGCTTTTTACGCAGTGCAAAAGTACAATGTCAGACTTTTGCTCAATGCTAAATATAGCTCTGAGACTTTGACTTGTTGGGCTTAAAGTCTAAACAAGGGATAAAGGAAACAATGGTGCAAAGATTAGGCAAGGTAGAACCAGTCCTCTTAGATTTAAAATGTTGTCCAAATGAGAGAAACAAGAAATTGAATTGACAATATAACTAATAATATCAGGGACTTCTAATTTTATAAGGCCTTTATAAGGCAGAAAGGAAACAAGGGCTGACTGCCATCATCAAAGAAGTGTAATCAAAAAAGGACTTGAAAGCAGAATGGGATGTTCTATAATTGGCTTGATGGGGAAGCATGGAGACAGGCGAAAGTGAAGGTGTCACCTTTGCAAAAGTGCACCCAGGCACAAATTTTCAGCAGAGGAGAGACTTCACAAGGCGCACAGGAATGGGAGAGCAGACAGAGCATCTGGAGGCATGTTTCATGAGTGTCTGATATCAAACTTGGCTCTCATGCCTTGGTAAAGAGGAGGACACTCAGCACGGGTGCTGCAGGTACTGCAGCTGTGAGGCAGGACTGATGCTGTCGCACTCTGATTGCTGATCTCGACACACCTCACTAACTCTCCCTGCCTGCTGTTTGATGCTCTTTGCAGTACCTGCTGGCCAGAAAGCAGCTCATTATTCAGCCTCAGCTTCATTCTGGTCAGATTTGATGCTGGTCTTAAGTACTTATAACTCTGTCAACAGAGATCCACTTTTGTAGACAGCTCTTCAAAGCAGTATAAAGAAAGGAGCCCCATATCAACAGAGGGTTCTCAGGGTTATCACACAAGGCCACAACCTGGCTTTGTTGCAGTTACCCAGCCACTGCTGAGCTTAGTTCCTCCAGCTTGCAAAGCTGCTTCCTGGGGTATTGGCTTATAGACCTGACCCTCCTTGCCCTCTTTGCCCAGAAAAATTCAGGGAAAACCTATTTAGGCAACTGATTTTCTATCAGTGTTTCAAGTCTTTGAATTGCTCTGGAATAAAAACCCAGTCTGTTCTCTAACCCCTACCCTCACCCACATAGGCAAAAAAAAATTGTTATAGCCAAGACAATTCAGGGAAACAACTGAATAGATGGAGGGTTCAAACTAATAAAAGCTAATTCTAAACAGGCCAAGTACAGGGTGGGATATGGAAAGTAGTGTGAGACTCCCCTCTCTCAGAAACCTGGAACCCATGCATCCCCTGCCTGCTGCTGCAGGAGGAAAGTGATAGGCAGAGAAAGGTGAGAAAATAGAGACCTTGTGGCTTATGTTCACTCACATTGTTTCAGAGCTGGGCTTGATGTTTCTGGGAGGCAGACTGGGAGCTGCTGGCACCTGCAGGAATGGTTGAGAGGCTGGTGGAGGAGGTGGCAACTGCCCAGTAGAGTGTGATGGAGGTAGGGGTGGGGCAAGTACTGCTGAAGAAGGTGCTTTCTGTTTCAAATCTTCATTTTTAGGATCTGAAATAAAGCAGAACAGACTGAATTTATCAAGCAAACATCTGAGGGAGGAACTTTGCTGTGTTTGATGAAGTTTCGAAGATTTGAGTAAGATACCAGTACTGCATACACCCCATAGAAAATATATTTTGTTGAACCTTTTCTGAGATATATTTGCTGCACTATCTTATCAGAGTAAGAAGTAAAGAGGAGAGAAGGAGACTCTGCATTCAAGAATGCTCCACCTGTACAAGGTCTCAAAAATGTCTTTGCCAAGCCACGAACAAGACACAAAAGCAGCACAGTTCACCCAATATATTAACGACTGTGTTTTAAAATTAAATTATAATTTAATTCCACAATTTGCTTAAAAAGACCAGCTGCAGAGTTTCATATAAGCACTGATGTAGTCTTGCTGAGTTTTTCTTGCTCAGAGAAAGAATTTTAAGGGAAGGGCTGGGAGATGAAAGTACATTTTGGCATTTATAGAGGTACAGGTCTCTGAACATCTTCAAATACATTTTTAATGTAAGTTGTAAAAGTCTGGACCTAATTTTCTGGCAAGCTCAGACTAGAAAAGTGGCAGTCAGGGAAGCTGCACAGTAGCTACACCCTCAAAAGTCAAGTGTAGCCTTAAAAAAAAAAGGTGCTGTGCATCAGGCACAGAAGTCACAATCACATGAGTGAGATGGCGTGCATGTGTGCTGCACTGAATTCATGCTCCCTGCACATGCCACAACCAAACCATAGAAAGCAGTGCTGTGAGGGTTGATTTTGAGAGAAATTATTCTACACAAGCAAATTAAGTCAGAGTTTGGATGCCATAATGTTTTTGAAGTATCATTTTTTTAGTATCATTAGTGGATTAAAATCTACCTAAAAAGAATTGTCCCCCAGCTGCATGGAGACAAATCAAGAAAAACCCAAGGAAGAGAAAAACAGAGGGAAAAAGCAAATTCAGAGTATGTTAAAATCAACTACAGCTGGGAAGAAACCCTTTGTCTTCTGGAGATGTTATTTAAGTTCACACCTGTGAGAGATTAAAATCTTGTTAAGTGAAGGAAATGTTAACCACATGGGAAAAAAAAGTGGCGCAAAACACAGAAAAGCAACAAATATCTACTAAAGCTTAATATCAAGACTAAAAATCGCAAGAAGCTATTGGAAGAGCTTTTTTAGCTTATTGGGTATCTGGAATTCTGTCCTTGTTTTAGACCGGAAAAGGGGAATTGATAACTTTAGGATGGACCTTTCCATATCTCACATGGAAATCGAAGTGAAATTATCAAGCCTTGACAGTTTTTCTACTTACTGCAACACAACTCAAAAATTAGGCCTACATATTTCTTCATGGATGCTTGGACTAACTTGTCAATATACATACGAACAATGATGCATTTTAAACCTGTTAAATTCCTCCATTACTTAAACAGCAAAATACTGATATTCCAGCATGGACTATTATGCAGGTGAATTCATTTGAGGATTGTGCATTAAGGAAAATGCATCTTACAAAAGAAGATCTTTACAATTTAAGATATGCGAGGATTAAATTTGTACCACTTATCTTTTTATCATTTTATTCAAAAATATAGCCCAAAAGTCAAGTGAAATAATCCTTTCTCTTAGCACTGAGGAGGCTACAGCAGGGTCAACATGTGCCAGCTGGAGAGTACCCAAAGGAGAATAGTGAGAAGTTCTAGAAAACTTGAATTCCTAAATATATTGAACAAATGGTGACTGTTCAGGGAAATGTGGTGAGATTGGGGTAAAACAAAATTCATACCTAAGTCTCTGGTAGTGAAAAAGGAAATATTTTATACTTTTTCCCACTTCTTTTCCATAGTGAAGAGGCAGTATGTAACACGTTTAAAGGCCAGCAGCATTTCTTAGGAGGCACTTTCTACCAGTGAAAGTGGAATTTCCATGCTTTGAGGTCCATGTTGAAGAAGTAGGATAAATCTATGGCATAAGTTCTAGTACAGTTGTTTTTACCCTATACATCGAGATTTATATAGTTTCCAATTCTATGCTGACATCCTTTGTCAGCAATCCTTTGTCATCCTTTGTTATCCTTTGTCCCCATCCTCCTCCCCCCATGTAGCAATTAATTCATAGCTATTTCTGTTTTCTCTCCAACCTTTCTAACGCCAGAAAATCTGGCACTGGAATTCTACAGACAGAGCATGCACTTGTCTGCCACGTGTAGTGATGAAAATTGCAAGTCACTCTTCATCTGGCCATATCTCTGCTGATTGCATTCAGGGGATTTCAGTATTTTCTCCAATTGTCATATCTCCTCCTGTTTTGGAAGTGCAGACTCCTGACTATTAAACTAATGCCCGTAAGGAAAAAGCTTTTATTCAAAAACTTTGTAACTATTTAAAAATTCTTTAAGGGTAAAATTCCAAGGATTTAGAGCTTACAAGCTGATAACCCTTATGCATTATACTGTTGTGTCTCATCATAATCCCTGCCCAAATTGTAGAGTTGCTTATAACTTGATTTTTTCCCCAAAATCATTACACAGCCTTGTCTCACAGGTATGGTTTACATTTCTTCATTATATAAGTGCAACTGCATTTGAATAAAAGCAAACTTTGCTTAAATGAGCCAAGGTTACACATGACTGTTACTCATATCTGAGTATCTGCAGGTTATGTATTAGCATTTAATTCTTCACAGTCTTTATTCATCCACAGACTACCAGCTATAATTTCTCATTGCCCTAAAACTTTTTAAAAAGAAGAATACAACTGACAACATGTATCTCCAGCTGAATTCTAGATTCTAATCAAAGAAAGCAACTGAAAAGAAATCTGTTTTTTTGTTTGTTTGTTCAGGATTCTTGTTGTTGTTGTTGTGTTTTGTTTTCCTGAAAGCCACATTAATTGATATTAATGATACTCTCAAATTTATTTTTGTGTTTTAATAAGGAATCATATGTCAGTTTTTCTGTGGTTTTATCTATGTTGCTCTAAGAGAGTGTTGTGTATGTGCATAACAATCTTATGAACCTTTTGTCATAACATTGTATTACTTCTTGTGATAAATTTGTAGGACTAAGGTAAAAATTCTTCCCAAGTGTCTGTGCATAATACTTCTTTCATCTGATGTCTCTTGAGAGCCAAATCCAGGCAATAGGAAACTGAGCCAGGAAAGGACACCACATGCATTTTAGATTAAGTGCTTATTTATAAGTATAAAGGCTGAACAACCTGTCCCTTTCAATTTTTGTAGTTTGTTATGATCTTAAAGTAACTAAATGGTCATCATATTAATGGAAGTACTGCTTTTTAATTTTCTAACTATTAGAACTGACTCTTCTCTCCCTTTAGAGTTTTAATAGCTTAATTAGTTACACTTATGGCCAAGATTGAAGTAGGTGTAAAGTATTTTAATTCTAATACTAGAAATAGTGGAATGATTTAGGTAGGAAAGTGATATGCTGAAAAGCTGTTTGGGAAAAAAGGTGTTATAATCAGGCCTGCTGAGCCTAAGCTATAATAACATTTCAAATGTGGTTGGGGTTTTTTGTTTGTTTGTTTGTTTGCTTGTTTTTTCCTGTTTTAATGGAGCATTTAATTTTGACTCCAGTTCCTTTTTTTTTTAATTTTTTTTATTTTTTATATATTTTTTTAAAATTTTATTTTATTCTGGGATGCTTGATACTATGAAAACATGGAAAAGCTCTGGAGTGGAGGTAGTGAAACAGCAGTCAGCTGCAAACACTCAGATCAAGAAATCAAACTGAAAATATATCCTGACTTCATATGCCTCTGAAGCACTCTCATCACAGTAAGCATTGTTAAGGGTGGTCACAGTGGGGCAGCTTTGACAGCTAACACCTCTGTTTCCAAATAATGTCCCAAATATCCCATTACACTGCTGCTTGTGGCATTAAACTTCTTTAATCATGCCCAGATCCTCAGCACTTATAGTACAACTATGCACAGAACACTGAAAAAAATCTATCTTGTGTTCTTGGAGAACCTTTTCAAACAACTTCCAATATGGGCAGTGGCCAAAAGGTCACTTACATTCTTAAGAATGCTTGTTTATCGGGAAGTGAAGGACACTGAAGTTGTCTTGATGCAGTACTTGTGACTTTGACCCTTGCCATTCTTGGCTTGTGAAAGGGAAACACTGATACACCTTTGGTAGCCAGTATGCCATCTAGAGAAAGATTCCATTTTCCCTTCATGTCCAGATATTCTCTGTTCTACAGTAGAAGAAATCAACCCGTATAAAAGAGCATCATTTCCATGCCTTTTTCATGTGAACTCAAAGAGAAATTAGAAGTCCAGATCTTTTGGAACTTGTAAATTCTACGTGGGCAAAAGCATTCAGGGCAGAGAAAGCAGCCATTCTCATCCTACTAAAACCTTCAGTGCTGTCCTAAGATACTTTATCACTCTGTCCTGAGATGCTAACACCATAAATATGTGGCAAAACGAAGAGAAGTCCTAGCACTGCCCAAAGTCCATAATGGAGTACACCTGGAACATGCATTTCTTGGTGGGATGGGAATCTTAGGAGAACCAGCTCTTTGGTCACAGATGGTTCTCTGTTTTACAAAATTGTAAAATTAATTTGACTCATATGCAATGGTGATTTTGGCTCCAGTATTAATGAAACTTAAATGACATGCCTCTATTTATTGCTTCCCTAAATACCAGGGTAACTTGGCGTTTGGGTCAGAGACTGGCATACAGAAGAATGTGAACATTCCAGTTATCAACCTGAGCAGAATAGAAGCTGTCAAAAGGAAAAAAAACCCACATATTTTTTAGCACTCACACCTGCAGTTCTACATCCATCAGCTGAAGATACAAAGCCATCTGTTCAATCCAATCAGTATTGCAATAGAATGCATTTATTTGCCACAAAGCTTTTAACTGGCAACAATGACAAATGATAATTTTGATAATCTCCCTTGAAGCAGGAAAATATCCAGTTTAGCAGAGTGTGGTCTGGCTTCAGCCATTCATATTTTTCTTACCCTTGGCTGGACTGCAGCAGCAATGTATACCTGCTCCCAAGGCCAGGAGCACTTCAGAAATCCCAGATAGCTCTGAGCAGCTGTGTTGATCTTATCTGCAACACACTCTATTGCAAATGCATTAGCCTGGCCTCCAGTCTCCAAACAGTCAAGACTCAACTACAAAGACTGAACTGTTAATGTTGTTTTAAGGTATCAGGCTGTAGCATCCAGTCTATCCATTACCTTGATCCACAAATTTCTGGTCCAAGGCTGCATCGTAAATAAAACCGAAACTGAACAGCAGTGCACATTCGATTTTGAGTGATCTCATCACACAAGCTTTACCATAAATAGACAGCACAAATACATAAACATATGTAAGAAAATCCCTTCTATAACAATGCAGTCTCTTGCATATACAAGGAAAAAACTGATTCTTGACTTTGCATTCTAAAAAAACCACACCTTCTTTCTTTGGCCTAGAGTATGGCATTTGTTGAGAACTTATTCCCTTTGACCCCTGATGCAGTGACTTCCTGGTGTGTTGTTGACTCCTGCTTTTAGTAAGGTTAAGAAAACCTGACAATGAGCAAGTACTACAAGGAAACTTCAAATATTCTGCATGAAAAAATACATATAATTTTAAAATTCATAGTGAATTTTTATAGCTTTCATCATAAAATCACTTCAGGATTTTTAAAGCAGTTGCACATCAGAAAGTCCTGCGCTTTAAAGTAATCCTTTTACAAAACAAAATGCTTTTGAGTTACCCTGCAAATCCAATATGCTTTTCAGTTTTACTGCAAAGCACTTCACCCCTTCTACATGCAAGACCTGGGAAGCTTTCTGGGTTTTACAGAGGGTTTACTAAGAACCTGCAAAAACATCTGCAGCAGCTGATCTGCCACTTCCTACTTCATCTGTAATGTGCAGAGAGCTGGGCTCTGCTCTGCTTCCCTAACCACATTTTAGTTTAGATACAAGCCCTGGTTTCAGGTTTCACAATTATGCTGCTTTGGAGCTGCTCAGAGCGAGCAGGTAAACTTACTGAGCTGAAGCTCAGTGTTTTTGATAATGCCGTTGTTACACATACTGTAGCAACTAAGTTCAGTTGCGACACTGCTCACACCTTGAAAACAAAGAGCACAGAAAGTTTCTGGTTGTTGTTCCCCTTGAGCACAGACCTTACTTTTAAAAATGCCTAGGTACAATCTTCTATATATATATATATATATTTTTTTTTTTCATTTATTCTCCTCATCTCTCCTGATTCTCCTTCCAGTTATGTGGTTAGGCTTTCTTGCTTTCTTTCTTTCTTTCTTTCTTTCTTTCTTTCTTTCTTTCTTTTCTTTCTTTTCTTTTCTTTTCTTTTCTTTTCTTTTTTCTTTTCTTTTCTTTTCTTTTCTTTTCTTTTCTTTTCTTTTCTTTTCTTTTCTTTTCTTTTCTTTTCTTTTCTTTTCTTTTCTTTTCTTTTCTTTTCTTTTCTTTTCTTTTCTTCCTCTTGGGTGCAAACAAAATTACATCCCCAAAGGGTGGAATTTCAGACAAAGGGAAAAAGGGGGAAATGAACACCTAAGCCTCCACCCTTTCTCAGATCACTTTGCTGATGGCTGCTCATACATCATGAAAAAGATGATCAAAGCAGACGGAGAATATGTCTTTTTTTATGCAAAACTTCTCATTTGTCTTAATCGGAAAATCCTTCCACAAGAGATGCACAGACTTAAGCATGTTTCATATAACATTTAACACCTATTCTAGCCCTTATATTCTCAAAAATATCATAGAGTTGACATATTAAGTCCTAGACCCCATAGCTGGTAGGGGATTTTTCCCCTTCCATATATGAAGAGACAAACAAATGAAGAATATATAGCACATAAAAATGAGCATCTAAATCTTCATTTAAGGTTGATAGCTGAAAAATATTAAGCATGCACATAGTCTAACCCCCAAAAGAAGGCTCACAGTTTCACCCAAAGTAGTTCAGTATGTAAAAGTCCGCAGGACTGAGCCTTGTGGTGACTAAATATGAGGTTAGATATCCCTACTTCTTCACCTGGGCAGTGCTGACTGGCATAAGGGAAGTGATTTCCAACTGCAGATGTGTTATCATAGACTAAAGTCTTTCCTTACCTAAAGAGGAACATAAAATTAATTCCACATTGAACTGCAGTTGAAATTTTTCATTTTTCTGATAAAAAGCCTTAATGACTACTTCTGGTTCTAGTAAAAAATATTTATAAACTTGAGTCAATTTATTTTATGTTGCATGGCATCATTTCATATGAAAGAAAAAAAAGTAAAAATTTAAGGCATTCAGAGATGGAGGACATGTAAGATAGCAGTAACTTAAAACTAACCTTCTGTAATTAATTTATACTTGAAAGAAAAGACAAAAGAAAATGTGTACAATGAAGCAAAGGCAACCAAAAGAAAATGTACTGGAAAAGTTTTCTTAAAATGTAACTATTTCCCAAACTGAAATAATGATGAGGGGTTTAAAAGTTTTTCAGTGTGAAAAATAATTACATCATACATGACATGGTATATAAAAAATAATTTTCATTAAAAATTCCCATGCAACAAAATCTGGCATTTGGATAGTGGATGTTTGCAGATTTTCTCTTCAGAATTTGCAAACAAGGAACACCATTGTTCCAAATGCACATATCTGAGGAGGGTTCAATTTCAAGAGGAAACCAATGACCTCAAGAATGTTATTTACTAAAAGGAACCTTTTAGAATTATATTTAAAAAAAAATTGTTAGATAAAATTTCAAAATCTTCCTAACAACTTTATCATGAGAGGCCTGAAGATTTTTTGTGCCTACTAATACTGAATATTTATTGTAGCATTTCAAATCAAAACTTTCAAGAATGACTGGAAGTTTTCTATATAAGAATTATAATGAACTATGATTTTTAATATATTTTCTATATAATCTTCATAATTTGGTAGCATTACATGGCTAATGTAATGCTACTAAATGATGAAGATCCATTAAGAGCATTTTCCCTCTGAGTCATAATAGGTCTAGAAAATTACAAAGTGAAAATACTTGCACCACTAGGGCACTCACATGGTTTCTCTTCTGAGTCCTAAATTCTGCATCTTAGTTTCTGAAGCCTTCACTCAGAAGTGGTTATAGCTGACTCTATGAGACTTAGAGCAGTCAGCTGCAGGAACAACTCCAGAATTCATGTGTAGACTATAACAAGTGTATACATGAGAAAAATAGAATTCTGTGCCTCCATCCTGTGATGCAAACAGCCCATATCTTACTGTTAATTTACTAGAATCAGATAGTCTTGAAGGGAACAAGATTATGTGTTATGGCACATAAGCCATAACAAACAAAAATGGAGATACTTAGGGGAAGATCTGCCAGTTGCAGAAGCTTTGACAATTCACAATGGAGAGCTGTCTTCTGATGCTAAATGGATACAATTTATTCCTTTAAAAATAAAAACATACTCTAAGACATTTGGAAAATGTTGCAGACTGTTGTAGCTAAGGCAATAATCAAGCATAATGAGTTTCAATATTAATTTGCAATGGGTTTTGTGTACTTCTACATAACAGCAGCAAGCTGTACTCCAAGCAATTACCTGCAAGGAAACACTCAATGTTGGTTTATCTGTTTTCTTAGGCAGATTAACTAGCTAACTAACTAACTAAGACAGATAAATAAGTGATTTATCTTTTTCAGTGTTGCAACCCACACTGGTAATTTAATTTACAGTTTTGTCCACATATTTTAGCAGAATTATGTGACAAATCCTTGCCCTTTGAAGGTAATGCTTCAAAAACTCCAGAGTGGTAGGGTTTCCTCCATAGACTTAATATTCTTGGTTGCAGAGACTCTTAAAAATTCTGAGGATTTTTCTCCTCACTGAAGCAGACTAACAGCATGTGCCCACTTTTTATTCATTGAAAAACGGAAGCCTTGGTGTTTGTTGTTCAGGAGTTGTGCAGAGGTGTGTAGAGCACTGGGGGCTCAGCCTCTGGCTGGCTTTATGTGTGTGGCCACCTGTACCTGTATGATCCCATTGCGCTCAGTGCGGTTCTTCTCAGTAAGCAACATTACAGTTGTGGCCTCACATGGAAAGCTGTCAGCAAAATGACTTTGTGTCTCTTCTTTTTTTCTAAGACCTTGGGTGTTTATTAAAAAATGATATAACAATATCTATAAAATATTTATAAAACTATAAACCAATATTTTCTGAACACAGAAGGCATGTGCATCTCACTGATTCTCAGCTGAGTTAAATATGATCCATCAGGGAAAATTGCTGTAATGGGACATAACACAGGAGTTTACTATACCGCCATGCATTTGCAGGCCCAGACAGGAATTTCTTAAAGCCTGCCTTCACTGGAAAATAGCACTTTACAAGTCACACTTTCCTGAAAAAGACATTTGTATCTACAGAAGTTTTATCATGAAAAGCTTTTTAGGACTAAGTGAAAATTTCTAATCCACAGCAAGGCCAAAATCAAACTAACATCCCTTAGTATTAATGCAGGCATGGTGGATGATTTAAATCCTTCTCCCACACTTAACTAAAAGTGCTGTGTCAAAACTAAGTCCTTCAGCCTCCAACATTTAATAAGTATTCTCTGGTCATTTCATGCCCCATGAATACTTATTTTCAAAAACCAGCAAAACAGGTTTCATGGGAAAGGACACCAACCAAAGAAAAAGGTGTTAATTGATACTTCTGAGAAAACAGAATTCAAACTCCTGTTTTAAATCAGGCAATATAAGGTTTTCTATAGTGCAGGCACATGCCCTGTATATTACCTGTTTTTACCAGTGTAAAAACCACTATGTGTTGAGGTTTTCTCTTCTCAAAGGACAACTCAAAGCTCAAGTTTTGCCCTGTTACAGACCAAAAGCTCTAAAGGTTACATCTCAGAAAGTTTTGTTGCATGGAAAATTTCTTTTAATTTGCTTAGTCTTTATTTTTAGCACCTGAATCACAGCAGCAAATTAAGCAACTATGGAAAGTGGTGGTTCACCAGGACACACTAATGAACAGGAAGAATCTGTGCTGTGAGGGCTGTGTCTTCCTGACATGACTTTGATTCTTGAAATGACAGTTGGAAAAAAAAAAAAAAAAAAGAAAAATATAGTTCAGTTTAACTGCCCTTCCAAAGAAGGTAGATTTTGTTGTTTATGTTCCAAGAAACCCATCAACAATGAATAACTGTTGAGTTGAAAAGGACTTTTTTTTCAGGATTCAATCTAAAACAACTTGTCTGTTGTTTTAGAAATGTTCTGTCCACCAGAAATGTTCTGTGTAGACTTCTGGCCGCAAAGAAATGGGATGCATTAATTAAAGCCAAACAGAATATCAAGGTCTACATGCCATCTCTGCGCGGGAAGGCTGAAGTTTAGGGACATGATGGACAGCTTCTCATGGATGTGATTTCTAAATCTTTCACTCTCGACCTGCCCCTAAAACTGTGAGATAGAGAAGACACGTCTGATCCTTCATTTCTACTTAGCTGTGTGTGAGTTTTGCAACATAATTGGAAAACCACCTGTTCCACCATGCTGGGCACTCCATCCTTAGGTCACATTCCCATGACTGTCAGGGTGGTGGCTGCTCTTACCCCTGCTTAGTGACAACTGGACACCCTCCTTCTAACAAAAATTCTGATATTATTCTTACAGCCCTGCTCACAGTGTTAATTTTAAATGCACAGGATAAATATTTCTTATGCTCAGTTTTAAAAAGAAAATTAAAAAATGCTTTGTGTCTATAACTGAATGGGAAACATAAAAAAAATCTGAATAAACAATGAGCAGAAAAAAATCCTCCATTAATTACTAAAAGTAATTTTTAAAAATGCATTTCAAATAATTTGTTATTTTCTGTATTTCCAGCCATTGTCAGGACTTCTCAAATTTTTAACTAGCAAAGCTCTTACTCTTCTTATATATCCAAAACATTTACTGGTGCAGTTGGCTGAAAATGCTGGCTTTCTGTATCGAGATTGTATATGGGCATGTTTGTTTTAAAGACATCCACAAATTTGCATCATTTGATGATCTTAGTCTGATCTTCGATTTGTGAGAACATTTCCTTAACTGTAGGGCAACAGAGGAAAACCAGAATACAGCAGCTGACAAGAAAGTACATTTTTTTAAATTACTGATACATTCCTAATCTTTGAGTGGAATTAATAGTAACATAACATATAGCTGCATGTAATTTTAATGAGGCGTTTTCTCTTGAGATAAATCAGCTGTTTCGTGAGCTTTTTCATGCTGCCATAGCCCCTCTGAACCTCTTCTGCCACAGGAAGGCCAGCCTTACATGTATTCAGAACTGCTGAAATACAAGCTATGCTGCATTCTAGACACAGAAGATACAAGGACAAATTATGTATGAACCAAATTACATGAATGTACCTAATGTACTACATGCACACTGTGCAGTTAGAGAACCACTGTCAGCAACTTTAGAGCTCTGAATCACACCATTTGGCTTCCCCCTTTCTCACTAACTACACTTAAAATTGAAGATTCTAAGTTTGATCTGTTTAATTAAATTTGGACTTAAATGTCTGTTGAGAAAATACTCCCTCACACAAGTTATAGCTGCATCTGAGTAGTTTTGAGAAACAGGCTAACCCAATACATAAACATTCATCCTGAACTTTATTGCTGAGGAATGGAGAATATAATTTTAATTTCTGTCCTGTATGGAATAGACAGAAGCCTAAGCTACATCGTTAAGGGGTTTTCTGAAGCACAACTGTCATGTTATTTCTGAACAGGAGATTCCATCTGAAATTAACCTGGTTCTAAGTGCATCAAAAAGCTAATAACCGAGAAAGCAAGAACAGAGTGGACTTACTATTTTCTTGGCAGCTTTTCTGGAACATTCCCAGGTGCACAGTGGTGGGTCTGATGGGCTTTTTTGGGGGATGGCCCAGATGGAACACTGAGGGCAAGATTTTCCTCTTGGGCATTCTAGAACTCAGGTCCCCATCCTCTTTCTCTTGGGGTTCACCTGATGGTATTCTTGTAGCAAATGCGGTATTCATCTTAGGGAATTTGTGAGAAGAACCTGATTCTTCCTGGATGATTTTGTTGAGGAAGGTGTTCTTGGCAGCAGTCATTCCCTTCTCTTCAGTGTTTTCCACCACAGTTTTGGGGGCTTCTTTTGGTAAGTTGAACCTGTGGCCTGTAGGCTTCAGAGCTATTTTAGGAAAATGACTGCCTGTACCTTCTGCAGCAGAGTTACTATTTTCACCCATTTCCTTTGCTTCTTGGAGTGCGTGTATGTATGTTCTAGGTCCTGACTGTCTTTGCATAAAACCACTTTTATTAGAAGTGTCTTCATTCTGAGATACCTCCATGTTTAAAGAAGGTTTCTGTGCAAGAGGTGGTTTAGAAACAAGAGGCTTAGGATCATTTTCTTGTGTTGCAGGCATTAATTTTTCCTTAATTGCGGCTACTTTTGAAAATTCTGGTTTTGCCTCATTCGCCTGTGATGCAAAATTAAAATTTGGTTTTGGTCCCGGAGGATTTTTTTCTTTATCAGGAGGAGCAAGGACCTTGTTCCATGCAGGTTTTGGGTTCAAAGGCTTTGGGTCCTCTTTTGACAGGTCACTTGTTTTGACAGAGAATTTAGTGCATCCAGTTGTTTCATTTCCTCTGTTAGTGGGCTGAAGATGAACACCAAACCTTTGTGCCACTGGGTTCAAATGTGGTGGGTTTGGATCTTTCTCTGTTTTATCATCACTTGAAGGCTTGTCTGCCAGAGGAGGCTTAGGGTGAAAAAATTTATGGGTACTGGGTCCTGAAGAAAACGCAGCATATCCCTTATTTGTAAATTTCTCAAGTGCTGCTTTCCTTGTCTGTAATCCTGTGCAGATCTCTTGCCTTGGAATTTTGCTGGGCCGGTTGCTTGATGCATCCTCTCTGGAAAGTTCCTCAAATTTCTCCATGAGTAACTTCACACGTGGCTTGTGATTCTGTAAACATAAATAAGAGAAAAACAAAGGGCAGCAATGGGAAACTTCTGTTGCAATGTTCACAAATACTGTACTTAAAGAGTTTCCTGGTCTGAGGCTTTAGTACTGCTGATTGGCTGACAGGTGATATAACTCATCTTCCTGTAGGGTTAAGAGAAGTTGAACACTCTGTTGTATCCTTGCAGCATTTATTCGCTATTTAAAAATTTTCTTTCAGGTGCTACCTTTCAGGCACTGCAGGTTCTTTTGGGCATATTATAATTTCTGTTTACTTCTGGAATTGTGAACTGAACACATAAAAAACGTAAGAAATTACATACAACTTTAAGATTAACATATCTAAAAATTCAATTGTCCTGTGATGAGAAGCATAGATTGTACTGGAACCTCGGGAAATGTACCAGATTCATGTTATTCCTGACAACTCTTTGGAGAACTGCAAGTTCCTTTGTGAAAACAAACTCTTGTGGTTGATGTGTGTGTGTGTAAATTTTCCTCTCCTTTCTCAGCAATATTTTAATTTTCTGCTCCCCCACCTGCACTTTGTCCTTGTTTCTCTTCATCTTGTATCTGAATAAAACTGTGCATGTGTGGGTAACATATGAAAATACGTGAAGTAAAATTGAAAGAAATTACAATCAATACCCCCAGATATTGTCAAAGTTACTAAATTTCTTGGGGGGGGGGGGGGGGGGGGTAAGTTGAGTAATTCCAAGAGAATAAAACTATAAAACTCAGCTTCATCCAAAAATAGATGTTTTAATTAGTTAGCCCAATTCAGTAACTTTCAGGACCAGTCTTCATTATGGACTGACCCCAAAAGTTTAATACATTTGAATTTAGGAAATAAAACACATCACAGCGCAGGATGGGAGCCAAAGGCAGTGAGCTGGTCCCATTGCACTGGTCAGGGGCCACCTTTGGGTTCCAAGAGCCCTCTGGAGCCCTCCTCTTAGATGACAGTGGCAGCAGAGGTTCAGCTATGGCAGATATATTGATACATACAATTCACAAGTAGGCCCTGGATTTCCTGTGTGAGTTAAAATGTAAAACTTATGGTATAAAGCAGGAATGTTATAACTAGGTAGTGTTCTGAATCATCTGTTTGTAAACAAAGGAGTATTGCTACAAAACATAATAAATAGGTGTTTGAAAAAAAAATAGAGGTTTAAGAATGAGCTGTGTCTTAACTTACTATGGTTCAACAAGTGCTCAGTGATTTTCTTTTTTACCTCAATAACAAGAGCTTCTCAACTGGACTTTTGCTCCTTTTGCTTTCCATTTGATTGTATCTCATTACATAAACAGCCTGTTATGTTGGAGTAGTTATATATATATAAATATATATATAGAGAGAGAGAGAGAGAGAGACCTCTGCAACTTAAAGGTAACTATCCCAGTCTTTTGGCATTGCCAAGAAATTCAGTGTTTCCAAACTGACTATGCTGAGCTACAAATGACTTACATTAAATGCAGCCAAAACAAGAGAGACATAATGAAACTTACACCCAGCAACCACATTGCTGGGTATTTTTGTGCACATAGAGAAGAGAGGAAGTACACATTTACTATGGAGATTGTCAGGGTTAAGCCACCTACTGCTGTTTAATGCATACATGCTCACATACACACACAATTGCATTGCACAGGTGTGTATACAAATCACTAACCATTCAAGATTTGCCCCACAACACACCTCACAAGGCACTGGTTTTACCCACTTAAACAGTTAAGCCAATTGCAGTGCCAGGGAGAAAATAAAAGCCTTTCATCTTTGATCTCTTGACTGTACTATTTCATGATATTTTTCTAAGGTCTGCAGCAATATCTAGACCACCAGCAGTATTGTAATTATAGTTTAATCAGAGCTTTTAAGTATGGATTTGATCAGCTTCTTGGCCAACTCAGCAACTCATTTCTTTTTAAAGTCATAACAATAAATTGATTTCTTTGCTACTTCTTCTATTTGAAATATAACAAAATGGACTGTGCAAATGACAATACCTTTTACGAGCAAGAACCATGTAGAATGGAGACCTTTAGGAAGCTGAGAATGTGACTTTGAAGAGAATTTTATTATTATGATAAATGGTTTCTGAGGAGTTTTCTACACTTGCAATAGCAAGATTACAGGAGTTACATGAATTAATTTATACATGCTTCCAAATGCACTGAACCATTCATTACTACCATGTTTATGAGTATCAATGAATTTTTTAAAGTAAATTTCTTCCCAACACTGTGAACAAACCTTGCCTTAGTCTTGCATATTTACAAGCTTGGCAGGAGGAAAAGGCTCCTGGACATGTGCAAGAGTTTACAATTAACAAAAAGGCCTCTTTCATTTACCTGGTAAAGGTAATAGAATCAAAACGGAGTAAGAAACTCTGTGAAATCTTTCTGCTTCTCTTTAATGTACATCACCAGTTTCTGCCCTCATAAGCTGTGTTACATTAGAAGCCATGTAGTTTCTAATGCAGAGCTTGACTGGTCAGGGAGAGAGAGGGGAACTGGGGAAAAAATAAAATTTTTTTGTTTGTGGCCCTGCTTATAGGGTAATTCACACAGTTTCTGTGCTTCCCTTCCCAGAAGCAACAACAGTTATCTATTTTATTATCGCATACAGTAGGTTGTAAATCATGAAATGGGAACTTGAAAAGATTGTGAAAAGAAGTTAAGTTCCCCCTACCCTTCCCTTCTAAAGTGCAAAGTGTCTGTGCAAAAGAGGAGTCTCGTGCAAAAGCTATTTGGGTTATTTTCTGAACTTTCCCTTTGTTCTCTATTGGAAACTCGGTGCAAAATATTTTGGCTTTTCAACTTTGGATCTGAACTGCAAGCAGCACATAAGGAGCACAGTAATATTTCCTTTGATAAAAGATGGTTGCATTATTCAGATGTGTTTGCTCAAATCTAGATCAATACCTAGGCTTTAGCTCCCATGCCATAGATATATTTTTATACACAGAGCTTTCACTGCCTCTCACTGCTTTCATCAGAGATTCACACAGGTACCAAGTTACCCTTGTACAGAATTGTTCCACAACTACATCTTAATTACAGCTCAATGTTGACAAGTGTAACTCTCCATCATTTACAATATGGCTGCACATTTCTGTAGAGAAGTACACTGTAATGAGAACACAAGAACACATAAAAAACTGAGTTTAGTATGGATATTACAGTCTTAACTGGCAGCCTGAACAAAAAGTTGTGGGTTTTTTGGTTTGTTGTTTTGTTTTCTTGGGGGGGTGTTTTAATTATTATTATTATTATTATTATTATTACTATTATTTGGTTGGTTGGTTGGTTTGGTTTTGGTTTTTTTGCCTTGGCATTAATATAACTTTATTATTTACTTTCTTGTCTTGGTGAAGCCAAAGATTATTTCACTTCAACTGTCCCTTGAGGCCACTCTTTCTTCAAACAGCAGCACTGGATCAGGGAATGGAATAGCAGATGTGTGTGCATACAATCATTAATTAGGCAAATGAAAAATATGTAACTTTTGGCTGTACAAAAAATTAATGGAAAAGTCATGCAGCTCTGATTTATAAAGGATAAACCCCCTATCTCTTCTCTTCTCAATTGTAACTTTTACATTTCTATTCCGAAGTGATGGGGTGTAAATATACCCTTTAAAAACTCAAAATCAGATCGTGATGAGTTTGCTAGAGAGTAATAAAATAAATATTATAAAACTATCCCCTTAAGAAGAAAACTATGTTTACTCATGAATTCTGTGGTAGTGAAATAACCAGAAAAGTTGATAACCATTAATGGAACTGAGCTGTAACCTATGGGCAGGATAAAAGGAATAAGAAAATGGATAAAAATGACAAGGAAAATTACACAGAGAATTATAGAAAAATACAGATCTGAAAATTATTTTGCAACTTTATATAAAGTCTGATAAAATGTCTACTGAAGTTAGTAGATTTGAGGAAGTGCAGCTTTTTGTTTACATCGCAGTGCCATTCTGACTTTGTGATAAATTATTTCTTGATTATTTTCCAGACACCTCAGAATTGTCATTATGCAACTTTGTTGTTTCCAGAAAAGATTTCCAATTTGCTTTCCTTCCACTTGAGTCTAGTTGTAATTACTAGTTCAAGACTCCCTCTAAGAATAAGTACAGCATTTGGAAAGTGAAGTTGAGATGTTGCAATGCTCTGCACCTATGAACGTATGTAGCAGAAGCATGCAAAGAAGTTTGCTCATATGAGATTTGCTAATACAATGGTTGGTATAAAAGAGAAATGAGCCCTAAACAGGTAATACTAAAGTATGAGGAGATAGGCTATTCTTCTGTCAGGGTTTTTTATGAAAGGCAGACCTCTAAGATGGAGAGGACAGAAAGAAATCTAAGGGATTCCCCAGTGAGAGGCTGACAGCCCCTATGTTACCCTCAGAGCACAATTTCAAACATCCCTCTAACATGAGCAAGGAAAAAACAGCACACACATGAGGCCATACACTCGCAAAATTAGACAAGGCCGTTCCAGCCTGGTCACAGTGTATTCTGTATATTTTCCATTGTGCACTCCTCTACACCTTCCATATCTCTCGATACTCTTTCTACCTTCTATCTAATCATAAGACTAGCTACTCATACTGCAGAAAAATAAAAGGACAGGTCCAGATGAGTTGAGACCAGGACAAGTGAGGGCATAGGGCTTGACCAGAACAGCCAGATTATATCCCACGTTGTTCCCAAATTACTTCTGTCAAAGACTATGAAGTCAAACTATCAATGGAGGTGCAATCATCTCTTCCTCCAGTGTCCTAGTGGGCTCAAGACAAAGTTTCTCTCTTAATGGATTTTTTTGGTACCTGTTTAAGTGACGATAAGAACTATCAAACACTGGCAACTTGATCTTCAACAACAGAAGCCTGGTAGCTTCAATTTTTCCGTCAAGAATTTGTATCTGATACAAAGAGACTAGTTCATATCCATTTTTGAAAAATGATTGCATTTTTGCAACATGATTTTATATAAACACAAGATTTCATGATACTTAATAACTTTCTTTTAAAATTTATTTTTCTCATGTGCCTTCCAGTACCCTTTATCAATTATTTCTTTCAGATTAATGTAAATTTTCTCATGATCTGCCCAGAAATGAAAGATTTCTTTTCACTAAGAACCTATTTATATATATAGTGTAGACAGTCACTGTCTTATGAATGTCTTATTTGTCGGGTTATCCCACTAAAGTGAATGCTCCAAGCCTCAAGGAAGAAAAATTTGAATTCCTGTCACTGCAAAGTTCCTACCATTATTTTGAGAATTTCAGGATCCCTTATGATTTTAAAGGAAATTTTGTGCAGTTTTAAGACATTGAGTAGCATTTTGACTTATACCTAGAAAGGAAAATACCATGACCAACTACTAACAAAATACATACACTGACATCTCAATGCAGAGTATGGTATATTAATTGATACCCTAACAACAAACAACAAATAATGCAAAGGGGATAACTAAAATATGTCTTTGAGTGATACTGTTTCTGCTATTATTCAAAATGCAAAGGTCACTTAAATTAGTACCACTTTTAGTAAAATTTCAGAGAACTAGCCACAAAACTCTGAGAGAGAAAAGTCCATTTTGTCAGCTTAGCATCTTTTCAGTAAAATCTACAGAAAGATTTCCAGTTATTAAATTATATTCAGTATCTTGTACCGACTCTATTTCTTCTGGAACTTTCCACACGTATTTTTAAGACAAACACGTACAACAGTTTACCTGGATATCCCAAAGCTCTCCAGTGTTTTGTTACACGCAGAAAAACTGGCTCCCTCAATGCAACAATCCACGGGTGTATCAACTTAACAGCCTGGTTTATTTGCTAAAGAGGAGTTCTGCTTCTCACAGAAGAGTTCTTGCTTCTCACAAGATACACTTGTGGGTTTCATTATCATGAACAGTAACTGCTCTCCACAGGATATTAGGCAAGAAGTGCTGGAGGAAAAGGGAACTAAAGTGTGTTCAGACTGGTTGGCTGCTTCCATCAGCAGTAAGCACCATGTGATATCCAAAAGTACTGCATTTACCCCATATTGCATAGCCCTGTGAGGCTGCCTCGGTGCATACAAGCCTGAGCCTTTAAAGAACAGCTGTTAATGAAACGTGTGTGGCAATTACAGGCAAAAAGGGTGGAGTGGCCAAAGGCCCTGCTACCACTGAGAACCCTGCATACATGGCTCACTCTCAGGAATCCGCTAGCATGTTCCTTTGCTGCCTCACATTTGCCAGTGGGATCTTGAACTTTTTGAAAAACTTCTGTTATGTGGACATACTTAAAAAAACAAACAAACAAAACAAACCACAAGCAAACAAACAAAACAAAAAACCCTCAAGAAACAAAAAAACTATGGGTTTTTTCTGTCCTTCCTCCTGTGTGAGTTTGAAGGATGACATAGGATAGAAAAGCCAATACTGAGTAAATAAGCTTCACATTAAATTTTAAACTTGTGTTTGTGATTAAGGTACATCAAAACCACACAGGTGGAACCCTCTATGAAATAAAGCTCAGTCAGTTTGCTAGAGCAGTGCATGGGGAGAAGATTGCAGAAGAAAAGCTGTGTGTCTTTGAGCTTAATTAACTGAATCTTCCTCATGGTCTACTATTTTCCTTCTGCACAAACTTTTTAGTATTTGTTGAAATATTTTGGGGTGTTAAAGTAAAGCATTGAAAGTGCTTGATATTTCTAGCTTAATTTTACACAAACTTGTAGCCTAGCTACTTCAGAAGTTTATTAGGGTGCTGGATGGAGCCTATTTGAGTTAGAAACTGCTGCATGCCAATGATAACTGATTTTTTGTAATATAACATAGTGGGAGAAATGCCATTTTTTTATGCTATTCATACAGGTAAACACTTTTATTTATAAAATAGTATCATTTATGAAAATAAGCAATCATCACAGATGATAATTCATTTATTATTAATACTGTGGCAGATTAGAATTTGTGACTTGCTGTTGTATGTGGCAGCCTGCATGACGGTTTTAAGATGCTAACTGTAGCACAGAGTCATTTTCTGTGGGTAAACACCACTGCAAGGGTTTGCTCACAGTATCTAGACAAATCATGCAATGATCAAAGAACTAGCTTATCTTCACAGCTCTGAGTGCTAGTTCCTGTTGTCTTCTCTTTCATCCAGTACTCACAAATAAGTACATCTCTAACTGACAGAATGCTGATGAGAATATAAATTGCAACAAACACAATGAAAATAAGTTTACTCTCTGAAATTTCTGTGAAACTTGCCCATCTGCAATATCCACCATGTGCCTCATTTTACATTTGCACATGCAATAGCTTCCTGAAATCTTACTGGTTTTGTGTTTTTTTTTTTTTTTCCTGCTTATTTCTGTGAAGGTTGTTTGTGAGTGATATAGGGAAATTAGCTATTTTTAGGTGAAGGGAGAATCTGAATAAATTAATATTTTAAGGAACAGGACCTGCAAGCCTGAAAGCAGTGTAAAGTTATTTTGCCTTTTTCACTTTTCACAAAACCAGCAGCAGCAGCGGCAACAAAATCACTAGTTCATATCGAAGCAAGACAAGGATGCTAATAACAAAAATGCCTTCGCACGTATACGCATGCCATTATATTCTCTGTCTAGACCAAACTCAGCATCTAAATTCCAGCACACCAGTGGTGTTACTGCTCCTATGAGGAAATGCTATGACTGCAACCTTAAGAATATATATTTTTTTTAATCAGAGTATTTATGAAGATGTTTCTATGTAACTTTGAGAAAAAATGGCTACTTAGGAATTAAGTTTGTCAAAAAATTGAGGAAAGAAGAAATGGAAGAAAAATAATCAGAACCATGTCCATTCAGGATGAGTGTGGCCAGCAGGCCGAGGGAGGTAATCCTCCTCCTCTACTTGGCTCTGGTGAGGCCACATCTTGAGTTCTGTGTCCAGTTCTGGGCTACTCAGTACAAGAAAGTAAAGCAGATAATGGAGAGAGTTCAGCAAAGATCAGAAAGATGATTTAGGATCTGGAGCATCATTCTTATGAGGAGAGACTGTGGGAGCTGGGTGTGTTCAGTCTGGAGAAGAAAAGATTAAAAGGAGATCTTATTAATGCATAAAAACATCTCAGAGGTGAGTGCCCAGTAGATGGTGCCAGGCTCTTTCCAGCAGTAACAAGAGACCGGACAACGAGCAATGTCCATAAACTAAACCACAAGAATTTCCACCTCAATGTGAGTCGGAACTTCTTTCAATTGAGGGTGGCAGAGCACCTCCAGGGTAGTCATGGAGTCTCTCTCTCTGGAGATATTCAAAACCCACCTAGACATGTTCCTGTGTAACCTCATCAGGAGGGTTGCACTGGAATCTCCAGAGTTCCCTTCCACCCCTAATGATTCTGTGATTTTGTGAGTCTCCGTGTAAATGCTAGTCCATCTTTTAAAGATATTTTTCTTTCATCTACTGATATTCTTTGTTCCAATATGGTTTGAAAAGTTAGGCACTTCCATCTGAACACCTCTTGCTTTCCAATTCAATGGTCACAAAGAATCAAGAATATCATAGTTAGGATTTTTGTTACCTCCATAGCTGTGTCAATACTATTGTTCAAGCTGCTGTAAACTGAAGGGACACGATACCAAAAAAAACCCCAAACAAACAAAACAAAACAACAAAACAAAACAAACCCCAAGAAACCCCAAAACAAAACAAAAACAAAACCAAACAACAACAACAAAAACAACAAACCACCAGAAAACAAAAGAAAAGGGGAAAAAAATCTTTTATCTTTTGACATTGTTTTTAACCTGCTTAATTTCACTAACTGTATTATATGGTCCCAAATAAGGAAAGACTGCCTAACAGAGTTAGTCGTGAGGGAGGGAGGGAGGGAGGGAGGGAGGGAGGGAGGGAGGGAGGGAGGGAGAAGAAAAAGGCAAACATGACTGGCTGGAGCAGCTAAGCTTTAAATGATGTGTATATAGGGGGAGACAGGGCTGGGGGGTAATATATGGGAGATCACCTTTGGCCAAGTACATTAATATCATTAAAGTAGTGCAAAAATCTCCTTCCTAAGTCAGAATAGTGTTGCTCTGTCATATAGAAGACATGCAAATATGTGGAGCACTGAGCAAGAGAAAGTCAATGTTAACAGCGTTTTTCACTGAAACTTTGCTTCCTGCGTTTTCCTCTTCTCTCTCACAAGGCTTTTGCCTCCTAGTTGTTACTGAACAGGTTATATTTCTGTAAAATGTAGTCTATGCAGCAGTGAGGGAAGATGTTGGAAAATTCTTTTAGCTTTAGCACATTTGTGTATGATCCCTGTATTCATGGTTAATGCTTAGTTTTGTACCATACAGTGCTTAGTACCAATACCAGAGATTAAAGTGGCTTTGTGTTAACTCCCTACATCTGTGACTCATAAGTCTTGTGCCAGCTAATGCTTCCCTGTTTACTTTTATCAGTGATTAATATGTACTAGCTGATATCTTAAGTTTTGAGAACAAGGATTGTGTGTGAGAGGTAAGAATGATAAGAGAAGTACATTATGACCTGACACTCTCTCATCAGATGATCTGCAACCACATCCAAATAAGTAAACTGAAACAATTACTATATATACATGTAATCAGGAAATATGATTAATGTTTATTAGTTTCAGGAATATAATCTTGTCTGCTAGGTTACAGAACATGTATATTTTAAGGAGAATTCCCCATGCACCCAGTGTTGCTAATAATGCTTTTCTCAACTAACAAGTTGGTTGGAGAGTTTATTTCCCAGTTTTTGATGACATGGGGGCAGACTTGGCACAGGAGCAGAAATAACATCTTTACCAATAATCTCCGTGCATACTTGTACTGAAAGTTTCAGACTACCTGGTTTTGTGCTGCTTCTGGGGTAACATTTTGAGTTCACGAACTGAATTGGAGGGCAAGGCAAAGAGTCAGCAGTTCTGCTCCGTGATGCCATGCCACTCCCCTGTGTCAGAGTTCTTGGGTGAAGTGCCATCTTGCCATGGCAGTGATCCTGTTACAGCATCACTTGGAAATTACCTGATTTTCAGAATAAGCTTGATTTTCCTGAACACTGGCAGGAGCGTCTGCCTGCAATTGCTGCAGCGCACTACAAGAACCAACATTTTTGGTAGGGTCAGTCTGTGTTATCTTTGTGTCTGCAGACAGAGCTAGACTTCCTCAAAAATGAGCTGCTGCATTTCCATCGCATTCTCATTTGAAGGCAGCTTTCTGACAGAAGTTTGGTCATAAGCAAATTAACAGCATTTCCTTGTGTCTACATGCAGTGTCATGCTTATGGGAACAATCTGGCTTTCCAGATGCTGTTTCGGGACTACAGACATGCACGACTCCCTGGAAACTCCTCAACTCAGTGCTGTGGCTCTTTTAAAATTGTTGTTATTCAGTATCTATAATCTTATAACCATTGCCTATTATTAATATATTTATACTTGCCTGAACAAGGAGTGCAGAAATCTGTTCCCACTATTTATATTTTTCTATACTAGGGACAGGCAGGACTGACATATTCCAGAAAAAAGTCAGAGAACACTGGCAATGTCCTTGCCCCTGACTATGCCTTGTAAGGGGCATGTTTCTGTCATGAAGGAGACCCCAGCACAGTCCAGGGCATCACAATCAAGTGTGTGTTAAGATCCTGGTTTTCTACTGGGGTGTATGTACTGTAATAAATCACAGTCCTTCCTGGGGACCATGAAGCTGATGCAAACCACTTGCTGTATAATAAAAATCGTTCATGCAAAAAGCCAAAAGTCTCTCCTTTTTGTGACTTGAGTGCTCGAATCTCAAGGAATTTTTATTTCAACACAAAGCTCATATTCAGGCATTAGCTGTCGTGTTCGACCAAGGGATTCACCTGCACTGCGCTGGACCTCCTACCATGTCTGTCCCAGGCTCCTCGCTGCCCCTTTTGCTGCAGAGCTCTCCCACACGGGGGGCTCAGATTGGGTGGCTTTTGGAGGAAGCTTTTTGTCCTGCAAGCTGTCTGGGTTCTGGTCACATCAGCACTCCCGTGTTCTGTCTGCCTGGCTTCAGCAGCGGTAGCTTAGGGGGAGCTGAAAACTGCCGCAGCAGAAAACACTCCAGACAGACCAAATGGGAACACCAGGCTCTTGCTACACCTTACACAGGGAAACGTTTCTCTGGGAGGCAGAGTTTACTGTGAGGTGAAAAGCCCTGATGAATGCAGGCACAGCCCCATGAAACAGGGGTTGAGGGGGCTTTACCGGACGTGCCACAGCACCATTGCCGTTCACGCTCCAGAGCTCTGCCTCACTGAGGACAGCCACTGATCACCAGTGGTAGCTTGGTTAGACGGTTTAATGAGATAAATGGCAGGCGATGTGAGTGTAGTTGTGATGGCCGAGTTTGCAGCAACCTACCCCTAGTCTGAGGCAAGGGGGATGTGGGGAGAAGCTGGTGGCCGTCTCGGTAAGGCAAGCCACCCACTCAGACACTGGCAGGCAAGCAGACTCGCTGGCTGCGAAGCTGCTAGAAGCTGTGCAAAAGAGGAAATCAGAAGAGACTGGGGTGAGAAGGACGACGGAGGAGCAAGGCATGGCCACCGGGAGCTACGCACGAGCAGTTTGTGTGGGGAAAGGACCGCCGGTAGCTGGGGGGAGTCTGCCCTTGGTGACGTTTTGCTCGCTCTGCCCTCCTCCTCCGTGCCCTTCAGAAATGACTGTGCCTGTGCCCGTGCCCTGCTTTCCCGACCCATCCGCTCACCCAGCCCCGACTCTGTGCCTCCCTGTCCAGGCTCAGGCTGTCCCGGAGGGACCGGGACTGGACGGAGCCGGTGGAGGCCTGAGAGCGCGGAGGCGGCGGCCGCAGCAGCTGCGCCGCGGAGAGGAGAAGGGAGGGAGCCTGAGCTGCGCGGGAAGTACACACTGGGACATCAGGGAGGAAGGGAAACTTTCTCAAGGAAGAAGTTGCTTCAGTTTCCACCCTATATACCCTCATGTGAATGGCTAAGGCAGGGGGTTATCAGCTGGTCTGGGTTCCCCTTCAGCATTCCTCCCAGCTGCTGATACCAGCAAGAAGTGAGAAAGCAACAGGGACAACTTTAGCAAAGCACTCCTGGCTTTTCTTCCTCTTCAACATGTCCCTCCCTGCCTCCGCCTGGAAAGCAAAAAGGTGTGTAAAAAACCCATGCAAATACCTCACCAGGAGTTGTGTAAACCCTGTGGGAGAGAGACAGGGACACCCCACACTTTCATATACAAATTTAACAATCTCCTTTCCTGCCGTTTCATATATTAAATATGCATCATCTCTTCAAGTCTCACCTGCTTTTAGTGCAGAGGAGCAAAACAGAAACTTGTATTTCGTAAAATGCATCCAAACTGCAGGCAAGGTCCTGTTCTGAGCTGTTTGGCCTTCTGCACCACCTTAAAGGGGCAGAGAGGACTTGCAGCTGACATCGGTGCCTCTTCAGGTATCCCCTAGGTCAGATATTTTGGCTTTCTGTGGAAAATGAGTAATAAAGGGCCTTCACCCTTCAATGTATCCTCCTTAAACCTCTAAATAAAAGGTTTTGGATGAGAGCAATTTAGTCTCTGTTAATATCAGATGATTTCTTAATAACAGCTCTTCTGTCTTTTCATTTTAAAAAGTGGAAGATCATTTGTTAAGTATTCCCCAGTTCATTTTAAAGGAGTCATGCTGCTTTGGCTATTAAATTATATTTGCTTCAAAAAACCCAAGCAAACAAAATCTATATTTTCATGGTCAATCTCAATTAGTCAAACAAACCCTAGAAATATTTAGAAAAAAGTGAGTATTCATGAATGCAGATTTACACCTTTATATACTTTATGTGCTTTCAAGAAGTTACCTGTCACAAGTGAGGCTAAATCTGAACACATCTGAAACAGAAAGTTAAGGCTCAAATTAAATTCTCAGTTGTCAGTACTCTTTTACCAGACTGCTTCTGTATCCTTTCCCAGTGCTGCTGTGATAATTTGTTTTGCTTATTAGAACTACATCTAATACTTGTAGAGTCTTCTCTCGTGGGCCAACATTTTAATTTTATAGTTATCATGTATGCTTTATTGCAATTATTTTTATATTATAAAGCAAGAAGGGGGAAGGGGAAACCTTAAAAAAAAAAAAAAAAAAAAAAAGACAATAACGTGACCTAAATAAAAACTACAAAGATAATGCTCCCACATCTTAAACCTTTCAAAACACAACGTAACTTCAGAAATATTTTTAATCAAAGACAAAAAAGTTTAAAAATGAAAACCCAGTCTAATCCAGACATCTTTAAGAAGAACGTTTTAGGAAATTTTTCCTAAGGCCTTCTGCTTAGTGTTTGCTTAATGCCTGACATCCTTTCTATGTCCCTATCCTTCAGGCTTTTAAAACACTTTGACTATCCCGGATCCCATTTCTTTAGCAGGTAATTGCAGGCTGGTCACAAAGCCTTCTGGCTTTAAAGTAACTGGTAGCCTGTGTTATAAATACATAAACAAAAGAAAGGAGAAGTTAGTTTAAGTGAGAATGCATTCACCTGTGCCTCTGGCAATCACAGCAGAAAACCAGGTTCAATTTTCCATCTGCTAAGAGTCATTTTGGTAAAGTCAGCTTTGAGAGAGTGTACACAAACCCCATACTCTGAAGCCTTGCTGGTAACTAAGTGTTTCTATCAAAAAAGAACATTTCTTCCTTCCTATCCTACTCGCCTGTCTCTATCCAAGACTTTCCTCTCTTCCCCTCTTTTTATCCAGTATTTGGAACGTGCTACCTGGGAAATGAGAGGTAAGTGAGCTGTGTGTCCCGTCTTCCATGATACACCTGCCCTGCGGTCAGATGGATCTCACCTTTCAGCCGTGCACAGAAGAGAGCCCTGTTTCTAACGTCGCGCCTTTCCCGGCTGCTGGCGCAACAGGGACCTCTAATGGAGGAGCCTCTCCTGTTACAAACCCGTAACCTTCCAGAGTCATTTAGGTAAGGGAGGGAGCAAGGGTGGGGAATCTGATGACGCTCTCAATTGTACCAGCATTTGATTTCCATCACTGTCAAAAGAAAAATGAAAGGAAACAAACAAACAACCACAACAAAACAACCCTCCGAACCCCAACAACAACAAAAGTAAACAAATTGGGATTTTGGTGTGGGGTTTTCTTCATGGTTTCCAGTGCCTTTTCCCCCTCCATTGCCTCTCACTCTGTCCGTTTGCATTTCTGAGATGAGTATGACACACTTCCATCAGACATTTGAAAACAGCGATAACGTCTCTGCTTTGTCAACTTCTCTTAGCTTCTCGTCTGCCATGTGTCCCACTGTGCTCCCTACTATGAGCACAGGGAGTTGAGGTGCTGCTGTGTTGTTTGCTCTGTGCCTGCCTGCTGCCTTGTCTAAGAGGCAGAGAAGCTGTGGCTGCTTTCCTAACTTCAATCATGCAAATTTAGTTACTTACAAAGTCTTTATTTGCACTGTTACTGGCACTGGAATCTGCTGTTTACACAATTTGTGTGAATGAGAAGGGAAAATTCAGCAGTGTTTCTTTCAGTTGTGCTGCTGCCTCAGAGCCATCGGCCATGACCAATGAGGCAGCATATACCAGCTTTTTTGCTGCAAATTAGCATTTTGCAGATGCTAAATTGTGATCACACTGCCAACCTTTTCCCGAGCACGGGCTAGATTGAAAGGTAAGGTGAGTTTGCTGGGCATTCATCAAAGATTGGGCCATTGGGTAGATCAATTGAACAGAATATTTTTATTGTGGAGCATAGGACAGCTGTTGACTGTCACGGGGAGAAGAGCAGCAGGAAGCAGAAATGCAGCAATGGTCATCTTGGAGAGGACCATACTGTTCATTCTTATAAGCTATTGCATACATTTCAGCCTCAACAACTTCTCTTATGGGATCATGAAAAGAGATTTGATAAAAAACTCATGTCCTGTGAGGAGTATACTTGAATCTCTGGAAACTTAGGTGTGGAATAATGAGTTAAAGACTGAGATCCAAAGAGAATAAGATAAGACCACAGAAATCATAGAAACAGAACTGCTGGGGAATAAACACTCAAAGGTATAAAAGGGGTTGACAAAAGGATTTTGAAAATAGTTAAAAAAACCACTAAGACATGGAGAAGATCCAAGGTTGTACATAAATTGATGCTTTGAGAGCCTTTTTAGAAGAGAGGTAAGTGAGAGCCTGGAGAGAGGGTTTCTGAAAGTTTTTCTTCTCCAAAGACATAAGAAAATAGGTCTCCCTATGATTCACCTTCAGAATCAAAATGCAGATGCCCTCAGGGGTTTAGAGAAGAATCGTGGTACTGTAGAGTTTGTGACACTTCTCTAAAACTTAGCTAAACTAGTGACTAATGGGAAAAAAAGCTGTTAAAGATGCATCAGAAGTGAACACCCAGCCATAGCTGCAAATACGAAATGCATAAGATCCTCTGATCCCCATTTCATTCTTTGAAAATATAAACTCCCTAAAATTATTAAATCATTTTGCCTATATTTATGGACTGAATTTGGCGAATTTCTTACATGTCCCATTTTTAAATGTGTATTAAATAATTTTCACGACTTTTCAATATCTTCCAGTGAGGGTATTGCAAGTTAAAGAGACCATTGTTCACAATTTCAGTGCTGAAACATAGGTGTGGCTTTGTTTTTGTACGTCTGTGTGTAATTTTTCCATTCTTAATTTTCTGTGTACTTCACCTTTTACATAGAGGGATGTGGCCAAAAGCAGGTGCTCTTTTTGTTAATTTCATATTTTTCCTATAAAGAGTCGTGAACTCTGCTGAAGAACTACTTTTATTCTTTTTTAGAGTTTTTTTTTTTCCCTTAACTATGATAAAAACCAGTATGAATGGTTTGTAAGAAAAAACAAAAAATCTAAAAAGTTGACTTTCTGTTGAAATGAATCCACAAATCCCAGCAGGTTCTTAATCCTAGAATGTTAATTCAGGTGCAGATGATTCACTGATGAACACTAAAACTGCTCCTGTAAGAAAAAATTTAAAAGTGCACCTTTAAATATCCTTGTGTTATTGGTATTATGTTATCTGGAGATGTTAATAATGTCACATGATATGTTCTGTATCAGCTTCTTATTTACTTTTGTTTATGCATATGAGTTATCTTTGCCTAATTTACATACCTAACACATTTTCCTATATTAGCTTTCCCTCCTCCTCCCTCCACCCCATTCCCCACAAATATGAAAAGCTTTAACAAATAAAGATCCTATGAAGGGTATTGTTCTGTGTTCCAAGGGAGTCTGCTAATCTGTTTTTTGTCCAAGCTGCAAATTACGGGGATGGGGAAGGCTGTAATTCATTCAACATCTCTTAAATAGGCTGAAATATTGCCTGATTTTAGTGGGAATGGACTGGTGGATGTAGTAGTAGTCCTGGCTTGCCAGTGGTTTTCCTTAGCAGTATGATGAGGCTCTGAAGCTGGCTGCAGGACACTAGAGGATAACTAGGATGCTGGTGTTTGTGAGGCTCTGAGTGCAGCTTGTCCCTCTGTGCCTGCACGCACAGAACAGAGCTGTCCTTGAGTGCTGCAGGTAATCTGTCTGCTGCTTGTCTGGCTTTACCATTACTGTCCTTTTCCTACTTTCTTAAACAGTGAGTAGAAAAAGTATGTTTGGATTTAATTGGGGAAGATGTTAGTTTATAGCAGTTTTGAAAGTAGCATAAATATCAGGGGAAAAAAATTATCTCAGTACTTCTCTATGCTCTCTCCAGTTCAGCTCGACAGACAGAAAGCCCGTGCATGTTTAACAAAAATAGTAGTATCCTGAACAATTTATTGTTCTTAGCCCTGAGAGCTGTATTTTGCAAAAATCAGTTTCAAAAGTCTGCTGAGTTCCCAGTTATGCATGATCTGCTGGTCTTCTGTGTCAGAAGTCCATTGATCTTAGTGATTTTTGCAGGCAGGTAGAAGTCCCTTCACACAGAATTCCTTAGGAGATGGTTTCTTCTGAATGTGTTTAGACATTCAGCCCATTTTATAACCAACATGTAATTTTATGTAATATAATGTATTTTTGTACAGTGCCTGGAGGATTTATTTTTTCTTTAAACAAAGAGTAAATCCAAATAGATAATCAAGTTGCTTGGCTGGCCTTATTTCCATCAGAATATTTATTACTGAATTCACATATCTGGAAGTTTTTTTTCTTCTTAGAGTATATCTGAAAATTACCAGTATCACTGCATAAAGATAGACATATTTAGGGGTATTTCTCTAGGTCAGGAATCAATGCAGCCTGCAGCTTAAAATCAAAGGAAAATGCAACTTTTTTCCTTTGTGTTAAAAAACTTCAGTCTCACCTGTCTGAAGCTATTATTGTAGTTCTGGTATTTTTTCATCTCATATTTTGTCCTAGTGTTTTGGTCCAAACTTTCCTCTGTGGTGATGGACAGAACTTAAATAGTGAATTTTATGTTTTGGTCCTCATTTGGGTTTCAGGATTCTGCAGGCCTAACTTTCTTTCCTACATCTCTTCCTGTATGCACTAAAACCAGGTTATACCCAATCTCATGTTCAAAAGGTTAATTGACCCTTTTTTTTTTTTTTTTTTTTTAATCAGAGGTTTGTTTTCTGGTGTAAAACTGCCACAAATAAAACTTTCCTAGAGTGCTCCTCACTCCATTTTATTTTTTTACTTGTTTTGCTTGCCTCCTATTTTTTTTTTTCTTTCTTCTTATATTGCTGTAATATAAATTTCTACCTGTGCAGCATCAAAACAAAAATGAAAAAATGTCATTTCTTTCCTTGGTGAAGCTTTTGGGCTGCCTGTGATGCAAAGATAAAAGCACTTCCTTCCCCATCGTTCTATATAGCATTGTCAAGAAAAACAGACTAAAGGAATAAATTCATGGTTTGCATTACTTTGAATTGTCATTCACATTTGGATTCAGGGAAAACAACCTGGAAATTTGAAAAGATTTAATCAAAATAGTGAAACTGTAAATTTTTGCATAATTTCAAGTTGTATTTGACAACAGCAGAAATTCAGTAATCAACATATCTTCATGCATATTGTTTCTAAACAAACCTGTTTGTCTAAGCAGCTATTCCCTTGAATCAGGCCAGAAGAGAGACTGTGCACTTATGCAAATTTTAATATAAGATTTTGCAAATATAAAGATTCAATACATATTTGGTCTCCTCTAGTACAAATTAAAGAATCTCTGTGGCAGCTGGAAATCAGCAGGCAACAGCACAGCAAGATGCTACTTTGGTAGTCCTTATTCAGATCGTGTTTATCCATATGTAAATCTAAAGTAAGTCAAGTGACTTGAGTTACTGGTGTAAACAAATGTAGTATTTTGACCTTTAGTACTTGATTCTACACAGTGGGATTACAACAGAAATAAACAAAGTAAACATACCTAATTTATATTTTAAAACCAAATACTATCTTTTGTGTAAACACTCACCTTAGGATTCAGGAAGAATTCAGTCATAGTCTAAAGCAGTGACAAATTCAACCACAACATTCAGAACTTTCTGAAGCATTAAGTGAGAACCACATTCTTTATTCAATCTATTTCACATTACCATTTTTCAGGTGGCACTTGCAATGGGCAACCTTTTTCATCTCTAAGTATCACAAGGCTACTTTTTTTCTTTTGAAACAGTATTGACAGCTTCAAGTAAATACCTCTTTAGTAGTACTGCTGCTAAGGAGGATGATTGTTTGGACATAGCTACCATGATAAATGTATCCAAGCTACTCTAGGAGTTCTAAATTATTTCCAAGAGAAAAAATGGCCTGAATATTTATGCAGATTTCTTACTTTTCAACAATTATCTGTAAAATTACTAGTCTTGGAATTATAATTTGATTTATTAATAGAATACTTAAAAAAGGATGCATATAGAAAGTTTAAAGAAACTGACTTTTTAAGGAAACAAATTCTATCGGGTTGCTAAACACACACCACAACTCACTCCCCATCCAACTATACCGAAGATATACAGATAAATTCCCTTATCTTTTTAGTTACAAAGTCCTGCTAAATCAAAATAAGATAGTAAAATTAGGGTTCTTTTAAAATCTATTTAGAAGGTGTGACCCCTTCCCATTTCTTGTTTAGTGTCACATTGACACTTGACTGCAGAATTTCTCTGGATACACAAACTAATTTGCCAGTTTGGCCTTGAAAGAATTTTTCCTTAATTTTTGGATGCCAAAATCAATAAATCATATACATTCCAGTTCAGATGATGAAGAACGTAAAAAAATTTAAAAGTTTCCTCTTGCCCTCAAAAAAAAAAAAAAAAAAAAAAAAAAAAAAAAAAAAAAAAAAAAAGCAGCCAGATTCAAGGATTTGAAAACTATTAGAAATAAAGTTTTACAGACCTATCCACAGCAGTTTTAGTGTAAAAAGTAAATTAATAAAATAATTTACGTTTTACTTTAATAAAAAGTAAATTAATAAAGTCCTTCACTTACCATAATTTCAGTTGTTCTGTCTCCACAAGCCTGCTAAGGGGTATGCACTGTACTAGAGGGAGTAAAAGATGTTTGTCCTTCAAAAGCTGTGAATGCCTTTATAGAGAGTGTATGTGGTCTATCTGGCCTTCACAGGAAGAGGTATTAGCAATATTCTTGTTTTGCACATTATCAGAGATCTAATGGAATTTTAAACAGTATTTGTTTGGGTTACATTACACCACTGTGAAGGATGAATAGGTTTTATTCATTCATTTAATTACTTCCAAGATTTTCATGAAAACTGGGTCTATGCTGATGGTAAAATTATATAGTTATTTCTTCAGTAATCTTTGACTGAATTGAAAAGGCAAATGTATTTTGGTTTTGTTTTTCATACTCATAGGGTTCCTGAATTTACATATACTTAGGCTCCACTACCAATGCTATGCATGCCTCCTTTTGACCCAGACTTTCATGGATGTTTAATAGCTGAAGGAATTTTCTATCTCTAATAGGCTGAACTACATTTTTGACAATTAGCCTTTAATTATTCAGCTCTTCATACCTGATACTATCAGAAAAAACCCCAGGTATTAAAGTTCGGTAGGGCTGCAGATTTTCTGTGCACAAAAATTAAAAGAATAAGGGGCATATGGCTATAAACTTCAGTGATCTAGATCTAGGAAAAAAACAAAAACTAAAACAAGGGGCTTAATGAAAAGGGGTGAAAGGAGGAAGAAGGGGAGTGAAGTCATGGGTAATACAGGAAAGAGGGTCCTGGCATATACTGGTGATGTCTAACTTCTAAATAAAAATCAGTTGAGTTTTCAGAAGGCAATCTTCTCAGTATGAATCAATGGGGGGTAAATAAATGAGATTGTAGATTAACAGAAAGTACCATATATGTGTCAGAAGCAAAGTTTAAACTGCATTCTGAGGTGAAATCAGGATTTCCCTAAGATCTCAGTACTACAGCACTGAAAAGATTACTGAAGTAAGTCCCAAATAATTTGCTTTCTATTAAACTTTCAATGGAAGATATCAATACTATCTATTATATAGATAATAGCAAATACAACTGCAGATACTTATAAGGGCAATTAGCAAAGTTACTATCTGTTTTCCTAAAGCCAGGAAATCACCAGGGCAGCTACATGTTTATTTTCTTGAGCTCAACATTATGTAACTGTAAGAACAATTTTGGAAAAACAATTTGAGTAAGAAAACAGTACATATATGTAGCTAATGTAAGTTTCACTAAAGAAGGATTATGTCTGAATAAATTAATACCTGTTTTATAAAGTTTAGCTGGCATTTAAGGCAAAGGAGTACAATTTACTTTATTTCTCTAGGTTTTAATGGAGTATTTCATGTGATGTCCTTTGCTGAATTTTCAGTGACAGGATTTGGGAGATGTGACCTATCAGAAAGAGTGCAAGGTAGACAAGGAGGTGGTTAAAGCTATATCACTTTAGTGGAAAGGGAATTACTGAGTTTAACTGGAATTACTCACAATGTTCTGCAGGCAACGGTCATAGGACTGGTCGTGTCTGATCCATTACTTGGGTCAGGAATCTGGTTCAAGAACTGGGCCTATACTGATGTTATCTGAAGGTGTTCTAAACTGAGTGGTTCTCATCCTGAGGAGAATCAAGTGGTTATACAGGAAGGAGGAGAAGAGTTTGTGTATTGGGGTGATAGAACTCAACCAAATTTTAATAACAAAGTCATATACTTAAGGCTAGAAAGATTTTTTTTGCTTTGTGCGAGGGAGACGCTAACATGACATGCACATGTGAAAAGTGCATGTAATTTGAGAGCAGATTAGGCAAATGATTTTTGGGAGGGGCAGGAAAAGAATTTGTATAGAGGACTGATGAGGGCTTGTTTAAAGTCTTGTGTGCAGCTCTGGTCAATTATGCTGACCAAGTGAAGATATATTGTAAGAGTAGAACCTCCTAGCTTCTGAAAAAAACACTAAAAGAGCTTGCCTTGGGTAACTTAAGAAAGTGGAGATGGAAGGTTATGACAAGATCTCTAAGTATCAGGGAAGAAGGAGTATTTATACCAAAAAATAAGGAATTGAAATCAAGTGTGTCTTAGTTGCGGTTACGTTTAAAGTGGGAATTATATTATCATTTCTATTCAATTATATTCATTTATTCATTCATCTTCCAAAGAGCATAGAAGAGGACAGAGATCAGTAAGTGATCTTGCATGTGCTACATGAGCATTTTAGGAAAGACATTTAATAACAAGAGAGGGCAAATTCTTCTGTTAGGAAAAAAATCTGCTTATCAGAGACAGATTACTAACTGTACTGGAAAGATGCTTGGTCAGCATGTTTGCTGAAGCTGTGTGTTAAATCTTAGGTTATGGTAGGTTACCCTGGGCCTATCCTCTGTACTTTTTGTAGTGGTGTGGGATTTGTTTTTGGTTTTATTGTTAGGTGCTGTTAATTTATGGTTCACTCTATGTACCACAGTTTGTTCCCCCTAATTGTCTTTCCCTGTTTTTCTCCCCTCCAACCATTATATGTCAATCCCCCACTCCCCCCCTCCTCTGGGGCCTGCCTGTCATCTCGGGGCCTTCCCCTGGAGCTAGAAAGTTCTTCCAAGGGCATCGAGTGATAGGTCAGATCCAGAGGGGGACCCTCCCTGTCACTTATGTTTGGTTTATAGAAATGTCATTCACCAGTGTGACCCCTCCCTGGTGATCCCTGATTTGCTCACCCACTGCCTCTTCTCCTTGTACCACCCCCAAATAAAAGGTGCTGGCAAGCAGCCTGGGGGGCTCTGCCTGGGCAGTTACCTGGAGGTCAGGACGTTCTGTGCTGGGGCTCCAATAAACTCTTGTGACCCTGCTCAGCCGAGTCCGCATTTCTATCTCCACCTTCGTTGCCTTGCACCACCTGTGCCTGCTGCCGAGGTCGGGTGGGAGCCAAGGCCCCATAGGATGGGATGAGCTGGTGCTGCCAGCTATCCATACCTTTTCATGCCACGGTGCCTGAGCTAGCCCAGGCGAGCGTGGAGATCACGCAAAAGGCACTGCAACACTTTTTTAAAGCAGGAATGTTTTCACACCCATCACTTTAGGATTTGCTCTGTCTGTTAAGAGTTCCCTGCTATCTGATAGCTCTACTCTTGGTGGAGAGTTCTGCTGCTGCCAATGTGAGACAGTAACGCCAGATCTTCTTTATTACAGGTGCATAGTGCAGTAAAAAGCCTGTCAGGTTTGAAGCTTTCTGAAATGTCCCAGGACAACTGCAGGAATGCTAGGTGAATGTATCTATTTTGTCTGCACTTAGGAATATTGATTAGTGGAAACCTTCTAGTGGAAATCTATTGCCACTCCTGTGGCTTGAAGGGACTGTTCAAGGTGGCAGGACCAGTGAAAGGCCTTTTTTTGGTCTAATTTTTGTAGGGCAGTAGATTTTGTGGTTCACTGTTTTCTCTCCTCTTTCTTATGTGATGTTTAATTTTGCATACTCAGAGCCTTTAGAGCCACTCATGGTCGGCAAAGAATGTTGCAGGGGACCCTTCCCGATCTAGACTGCCACTATGCAAGGGACTAATGTCATTGATTTGATGGCATCTACTATTTCCAAACCACTAAGCACTCATACATATATATATACTGTTTCCTTATATCTTGCTTCCAAGGGGATCTTCTGATGTCTAGTAGTAAAGCTAAGTTAACATGGTTACCTTTTCCTCAAAGGATTTATCTTTGTTTTCCCAAGTTTGCTGACTTTTAAAATGATGCCTCATTGAGAACTATCCTTCCTCCTCATTCCAAACAAATTTTCCAGGAATTGTCTAGCGGGTTCAAAAGTCACTGAGGGAGATGGATGGATAGGTTCAGTGACAACACAATTACATCAGCCTTGTTTCCCTGTTTTGGAAGTTCTGCTGAAAATATGGATGGTAATTGGAAAATTCTTCCATCCCTTTTAAATGTGCCTCTGATTTCACGTAAAATCTTTAACTTATTGACATAGTCAAGATACTGTGATGGACTATTCTGCAAATATTTTGAGGAGCAAGCATATTACCTCTAGTGAAGCTGCATGTCTTCATAAACATCCTGGTGATCTGTGCCATGAATTAGATGTAAAACATAGGGCTGAAATAAATCTCCAAGGGCGTTTTGCTGAAGGTAATGACTCTCAAGGGTTCTTCTCTAAAAATGTACCATCAATCAAATAATGCTATATACATTATTCTTATAATTGTGCTGGATTTGAGTTCTTGAAAATCTGTTTGAACACATGCTAGGAAATAATTATGAAAAAACATTGATAAAGGGACACCCCATTGACAAACAAAGATGGAGTATTCATGTTCTAATGACAGCCACAGACAAATAAAATGTTGACCACAGGTACTGTATCAGCACTTCTCTGTTAATATAGTTATAGTTTATTACTTTGTTTTGGTTACAGATCATTTAAGCTGCAAGTACTTTTAAATCATGCCATTCCACTCTTCTGGTGGCCAGCAGAAACTGTGATTCGTGAAACCAGTTTGAAATCCATTCATGTTTTCTAAAAAAAAAGATGAAAACGTGAAGAGGTGATGGGAGATAGTAGCTACAACATATATATTTGGTCAAAATTAAAAAGAAATTGTACTCTCATAGCTCACTAAGGTAATAATTTTATTGTGTTTCAAATTTAACTGTAATGTAAAAGAATTCTAATGAAGAACCATGGATACAATCACGTGCTGTGTGCTTTGGGATGACCCTGCTTGAGCAGGGAGATTGGACCAGATGACCCAGCGTGGTCCCTTCCAGCCTGACCCATTCTGAGATTCTGTGTGATTCTGTGAAGGATGAATCAAAACTCATAGTGTGACTTTCAGAAGACTTAAATGTCAGACTTCTGCTTCAAGAGTGAGGACTCCACATCTGAAAACATATAAATATCAGAAGCCAAAGTTAGGTTAATATTTATTTCTTATGCCATGCCAGAGGAAACATTGGTGAATAGGTGCGTGTCATGAATAATCATTGTGGTTGCTCTCACGGCTGAAAAGGATAGATGTTAAGGATAGAGTGCAGGAATCAAATTAAGCTGCTTACGAGGTTTGTTTTTATTTTAATAACACCAGCTTTGTTGAATCAAGCAAAGGCTAACTTCATAGCCTGAACTTAACAAGAGGGCAATAGCACTGATCTAGGGAATGTTCAGAAGTAGGGAAACACATAGAAATACGTTCCCAGAATAGTTTCCAATCCGGCAAAAATTGATTCTTCAGAGACTTCCTGAGTGAGCCTAATTGCCTACCTTTAATAACTTTCAGGTTTTTTTGTGCTGAGGTTTTAAAATGCATATTTACTTTCGGTATGCCTATTGTGTGGAGGACCGGTCTTCAGTCTGTTTAAAATCTACCACTTGCTGGTTTATGTAATTTATGCTACTTATACCTGTCCTTGTGATATTACTCTAGATCTTGCAGATCTGTATCATATTCTTCTCTCAATGTTAATTTTTCACACCTGTGGAATAACTTATGGAATAAGTAGCTGTAACAATCTAATGATGTGGTTCTGTTGGAAGGTGTTTGTAATTTCCTTACATGGGGCTGTTAAGTCTTGCTGGCCATAATTTCTTCAAGCTGCTTCACAGGTGAAATACTAGATGAAGTTAATTACATCTAGTAATACATCTAAATTATTACTAGATGTAACTGAGGTCTGCTGATGCTGAGAGAGGGCAGTAAAAATCTTCTGATACATATTTTTGTTGCAGGCAGAGGTCATCTTGCAAGACTTACCATCAAGCAGTTTCAGTGAGGAAACATTCAACATCTTTCTCTATCTTTCCACCTCTTTTCCCCTTTTGGCCTCTCAGAAGATAAGGACCTTATGGCAACATGTTAAGCATAAAACTCAAACAATTTTTTTCTGGGATAAAAACTACTACTGTTTTCAGCAGGTGAAGGAATTTGCGTCTGCCTTGGCATTTTGGAGACCAGAGCATACATCCTCAAAATCCAATAATAATAATAACAATAATAACAACTATTATTACTATTATTACTGTTATTCTTATTCTTATTCTTATTCTTATTCTTATTATTATTATTACTACTACTACTAAAAATAAACCCCAGCAACCAAAAAATCCACCAAAAGCCTGGGACAAAACCATGTACTTAGACATTTTTTAAAATGTATATTTCTTCAAGCTGAAACTTTTAGATCTATTGTAACACTGGCTATGTTGGATTTTAGCATTCTGTTTATCAAGTGAGAGACTTCAATCCCCCAAACTGTCCTAATATTTTTTTTCCTGGAAAATAAGTCTCTTCCCTCTCCTTAAGACATAATATTTTTAATGGATAGTCTGACTGGAGATGAAATATGGGGTTTTTGAGAACTGGTATTTTTAGTCTATTCTTATCCAGAATTCAATTCTAATCTTGAGTTCTATAATATAACATTACTTGTCAAAACATCCAAGCAAAAATCTAATCATTCAGTGCATGGTGTTTGATCAAAGGTGGTATCAAATCACAGTTTTAAGTGAAATGTGTAAGTGAACTTACCCATAATTTCATCAACTGCATTTCTGAAATGCTCCAAGTATTGTCTGAGCATTTATTCTAAACTGCAGTAACACATTTAAAGAGACTGCTTACCTGGTTTTTAGGAGCATAACTATTTCCCTTCTTCACAGGGCCGTTTTTCAATGCCTTCTCCCTGGCATGGTCTCCCATCAGGTCCTGGTGCAGGATTATTACACTGGCGAGTTCGAGTGCTCTCTCCGTTGATGCAGGTGGACCAGGCACTCCAACAGCTCCAGCCTCCATCAGTCACAACTGGCATTAAGACATCATACAGGATTAGGCCATCTACCTCTTTCAAGGCAGACCATAATTTAACTCAGTTATGGTGATTCTGCAGATCATTTCAGTCTTATGAACACAACCCATCACAAAGATTTGGCTTTTGAAACGCTTTTGTCAGTGGCAATGCTTAAGAGCCTGGGCTTTCAACATTTTGTCATGCTAGGAAACAAGCACTAAGGTCGATTTTGGGTGCCTGAGCATTAAAAATCTGGCCACAGAGAAGGAAAATACTGCACTAGTCAATTTTTTTATGTTGTCGGTTGTGGAACAGCATTTTTTCCCTTTTCTGTAACCTAAAATTAAATTAGCACAGTAATTGTGAAGCATGATCATGTCTTAGCAGACACCAAGCTTTTGCAGAAGACTAAAGAAAAATATTTTAAGACATGGTGAGATTGATTTTGCCTGAAATCAGTTTACCTGCACAAGGCTTCAATAATACCCCTGTGGACTTAAATGAACTTTGTGTCATTCCAAGACACAGTAATGTATGTGGGACAATCAACTCCTAATTAGAGTACCCTCTGTATGGAAAGAACCCAGTAACTTACCTTAACTTCCACAACTTGTCCTTGAGATTTGACAGCAGTAGGTATAAGGAAGTGCTATGAAATACTTCTGTTCGTGTGAAGGCTCATTTGTCAGCATATTGTTACAACAGATAAGATAATTTTAGTTTGGAGTATTTACTAACCTTTCACTAATGTAGATTTGGGAATTTGACAAGCAATTCCCTTAAAATAACTTGAGCACAGGCATGTACAGGCTCCATCTACCAGCACAAGGGTGCCTCCATTTTTACAGGGTTCACATTTGCACACACTGTATTCAATAATGTAGTCTTCAATTGCTCTTTCCAAATTTTTTTTCTTTAAATACGCATCTCTCATCTTAACTGGAACAAGTGTATGTATTGGAGAAGGCTGTAGAAGAAAAAAAGCCCATGCATAACACAGTTTTCCAAAGTTCTGAATCCTTTTGATACAACCATCACTAGAATAAAAATCTGAACAAACAGTTAAGATAAAGACAGTTTGTGAAAGTTCATGATAAACTTGGAGTCTCACCTCCACCTTAGAACAAAAGCCTTCAAACTGTAAAAAGCCACACGTTTGAAGAAGTTGTACTCACCCGTTGCTGTATCACTACTGGAGCATCAACCAAAGATTTAGCCCATTCTATGTAATCCTCTACATCAACCACTTTGGATCCTCGTAGTAACATTTCTTTGATTTTAACTGAAAAGTCAATCTTCCCCCCCTCAACTAAGGAAAGGATATCATCAATGACAGCATTATCATTAATTTCTGCTGCAGAAATAAAAAAGAGGATGAAGAAGGATGTTTAATGTTCATGCATCTGGAAGAACAGCTGTCCTCATACTGCAGCCTCTTTGTACAATGATTATAGAGAGAACTCTTGGTTGTAGCAGAATTCAATATCTCTTTGCTCATACCTCTTATGTGGGAGGAAACCTTTTATTTTGCAATTAAATTAGAAAACCCTAGGTCTGAAAGGAAAAGAAAGGATAGGACAAATGGAGGCATATTATGGAGATCACAGTCCTTTGATGACAAGCAAAAGATAATGAGTAATTCTACTGTATCCCCTGACCTAAACCAAAATAGGGCAGGAATTAGAATAGTAGGAGTTTTTGATTCATAATTAAAATTCAAGAACAGAGCAGTGAAAATTGTCTCTCATGCACTTAGCCGTAAATATCATTCCCAGTTGCAATTTTTATTCCACAATGCCCGTCTCCAGACACATGAAAGAGCAGTGGGCAACCGTGACAGGCGGGGCAAAACAAACAGGGTAATCAGAGAAAGGGTGCCCCCACTTTGACTCCTCCCAGCCCTGTTTCAGCAGAGCCATTAGCCCTGCAGGATGGAATAGCAAGATGAGTCAATAGAAGGATGCAAAAAATGGCAGTTTGGGATTACACAAATTTAAATACTTAGCATACATTTGCAGGAGTTCCATTGTAAGGGGAGCTCAAGCTGGCTTTGAGAGAAACAAACTTGAGGAAATAAAGGGATAAAGGCAAAAAAAAAGGGAGGGGGACTGATTGCATATAGAAAAATGACTGATCTGTGAGCTTCTCTGCTGTGTACTGTCCTTCATCTTTGCAGTCTGTCCTGGCTTACCATTAAATTCCATTCTAATTCTTTCCTAGGTTAAAGGGACTCTATTCTGTGTGCATGCATGTGTATAGAGCCCTGTGGGGCAGCAGCTAGAGCTGGACAAGGGCTGATAGGTAGCTGGTGCTTGTGGTGGTAACAACTGCAGAAAGTGAAAATACATATGCCAGTGTGTGATGAGTAGCAGATGTTAAGCCAGACTAGCAGGTGAATGTAGGATAGGTGGCTTGGGAGCCAAGTACCAGAGCAGCTGTTGCTGTGGCCTAAATCTGGTGGCTTTCGGTGATGCAGTGACAGCAAGTCAGCAAGGGACTACCAACAGAGGTCATCTGCCTGGCCTTCTTTAAGCCCTTTGATCCAGTTCCAAATGGCTTCCTTATCTCCCAGCTGAAGACCTATGGACCCAAAGGGTGGACTTATTGGTGGGCAAGAAACTGGCTGGATGGGCACAGCCAGAGGGTTGTGGTCAATGCCTCTGTGTCTGGGCGGAGGCTGGTGACGGGTGGTGTCCCTCAGGGCTCTGTTTGGGTCCAGTGCTTGTCAGTGTCTTCATCAATGATAGAAAGTGGGGTCAGCTGCACTCTCAGAAAGTTTCCAGATGACACAAAACTGAGCGATTAACACAACAGAAGGATTGGATTCCATCCTGAAAGACCCAGAAAAAACTTGAGAAGTGAGAAAAAACCTCATGAAGTTCAGCAGATCCACGTGCAAGGTGCTGCACCTGGGTCAGGCAATAGCAGGCCTGACACAGACTGGAAGAACTCGTGGAGAGCAGCCCTGCCCAGAAGGACCTGGGGTGCTGCTGGGTGAGAGGCTGGACATGACCCAGCCATGGCCCTAACAGCCCAGAGAGCCAAATGTGTCCTGGGCTGCACCCAGAGCCCCGTGGGCAGCAGGGCAAGGGAAGAGATTTTGCCGCTCTACTCTGCTTTCATGTGATCCTACCTGCGTTCAGCTCAGGGGTCTCCAGCACAAGGAAGATGTGGGCCTTGTGGAGAAAGTCCAGAGGAGGCCACAGAAATTAACAGAGTGCTGGAAGCCCTTTCCTATGAGGGACATGCTGAAAGAGATGGGGTTGTTCAGCCTGGAAAAGAGAAGGCCCTGAAGAGATCTCATTGCAGTCTTCCAGTACTTAAAGGAGGCTTGTAAAGAGAGAGGAGGGCAATATTTTTACTTGGTTAGATTGTGACAGAACAAGGACGAGTGCTTTTAAACTAAAAGAGGAGACATTTAGATTAGATGATAAAAGGAATTCCTTTACTCAGAGTGCAGTGAAGCAATGGAACAGATTACCCAGAGAGACTGCCTCATCCCTGTAAGTGTTCAAGGCCAGATTGAATGGGGCTCTGGACAGCCTGGTCTTGTGTGTTGAAACCCTTTCCAAAATGATGTGTTGGAACTAGACGATCACTAAGGCCCCTACTGACCCGAACCAGTCTGTATTTTATGTCTCCAGAGTGAGACAAGTGGAGGAGCTGGATCCTGGGTTTCTAGGCCAGTTGCTGGAGCGACTTCAGCGTTCTGTGTTTGACTGAGATCTGTTTGCATATGAGTGCATTTCTGTGCAAGGCAACTGGAGATAAGAGGATTTAAAGTCCCATTGCTGTATCAACTGAGCACCTAAGGCCAGTCCCTGGAGACACCCACATTGTGTGTCTTGGTGTGCATCAGAGTCTGCACCAGCAATGGGAGTGGAGCTGTGGGCGTGGTGTTACATATCTCTGTCACTAACAGGAGAGGCTAATTGTGCAGTTGCTGGATCAACTGGATATTTAAAGTCAGCTGCTGGAGTTATCTGTACTGATTGTATATAAACGTTATGGGGGGACTGAAATACCATAGGCTTGTATTTCCTTGGACAATGTGTCCTACAGAGGACCCTCCCAACCCTCAACCGTCCTGTGATTTTGTGACTAAAGACTAAAAGACTTTCTCCCTGATCAGATGGAGAGGAGAAAAGGATGAAGCCATTTGTGCTATTTGTGTTTGCCTGAGCGCTGTCTGTATTTGGCCTGTGTTTATTTGTGGCCAGTGATACGTGTGTGTGTGTGTGTATGTGTGTATGTATGTATGTATGCATGCATCATGCTGGTGTATTAATGTGTGTGCATGCTGGGAATACATTTTCAGGCTGTCTTGACTTAAGAGCGTGGAATAATGTGAATCTCACCTGTATTGCTCTGCTGGATTTGTCTTTTCCCTAAGAGCAATAACTGTATGGATTATTCAGGGGAAGCAACAGGTATTATTTTTCCTTTAGCAAATGATATAATGTAAATCAAGGATATACTTACATTTCTCCTTCGCATGAATGCTTTCACATTTACCACCATCAACATTAAAGTTGGCTTGTATGTTTTTATATGCAATATTAGCATCTAAGTGATAGCCAAGGCATTTTTTCACATCTTCTACAGTAATTCCTGAAGTAGAAATAGCTAATTAGATAGATTGAACAAGCATAAACAACGGGACATTATTATTCTTACAGAATACATTTCAGGGCTATTGGAAATGTTTGTGGTCCCATTTATCTTTTACTTTTTCCTAGTCTATGTAATGGATATGAGGATGGCTGTAATTGAAGTGCCTGAACTGATGCAGATGAAATCTACGGTGACTAGGAAAATACCAAAAAGGAATATCTGTTTTCCATTATCTAGTTGAAAGCAGGTCTCCCTTTAGGAACCAGTTTTTCCTTTTATTATATTAAAATTTTGTGGTTTGCAGTTGCTCAATAGTTACTCTTTTTATATACTGAAGTAGTGAATTCTCTCAGTCTCTCTACTAACCTCAGTTATATTTCTCCACTTCTTTTCCCCATAAAATTAATCAAGGCCACTTATGTCTTAAAAGTATGCTTATTCCATTAATTCTAATCCTCCATCTACCCATTACTGCTTCCAACACCTCCTTTCTCTTTATTGAACCCAAACATACCATCTTCAACTTCAGCATTGTGTTCAGAAAGAATTTTGCTTAAAACTGAGACTTAAAAATCCAGACCTACAATCTCAAGGTGCTGAACAGACTAATAGTGGGAAATGAAATTTACATATTTGTCCCATGTCCCTTTTCATAGCCTGAATATTTGACAGTAATATTGTTATTGCTGCTGAAAGCAGCAGGTGCTTATTTTCTGATCTCCAAAATCAATATGAGAATTGCCTTTTCTCACTTTATTCCAGTGTGGTCACTTTAATCCAGCACAAACCCCCGTACATATGAACTGTGCATGAGGGAAGATTAAATTTCCACTTTGCTATTTTAATCAGGGCATAGAATATTCCAGTGTGAATGTTGAAAGCTATGAAATCAGTTTCAACACATGCACATGCTCCATGGGTTTCTAGAAAGCACTTTAATTTAATCTTTGGGTTTTTGTCATTGCTGTACTCTTAGCATGATTGTATCACAAAACAGTACCAACTACCAAATAGGATTTAGGGTTTAGGTTGGTTTTCTTGTCTTTGGAGATCTCTTGTGAAGCATGCAATTATTGCTAATGCATTCATGAGATTTGTTTAAGATTTTTTGGCCCTTCAGTCACAGACTTAAAGCAGATATTTCAAGTACTTCTGTAAGTTATAAAGGTTGACTCTTTTCTCTTTTAATTCATGTAATTCTATAATGTCACTGGTGTGCCACAAGCAGCATGCACTGAACTATGCTGTTCTCAGTATTTTTCCACATAAACTGATCTAGCATCACATGTCTCTTTGAAAGTCTGGGAACTTGATAATAGAAACAGAAAACATACTTAGTTGAGACATAGCATTATTATCCAGCACGTAAACAAGTTCATATTTTCCTCCTACAGTTCCAGAGACCGCATAGTGAGTTCCATAATCTTCTAGGAATTTAAAATACTCCCCCTTGTCATATTCAGCAGGCAGAAATTTTAAATCATCAAGGAAACTGTCTGTGAGACGGACATCACGACTCCGAATTTGGAACCTTCCCAGCTGAATCTGTCCTTTTACATGCAGAAAGGTTTGATTCTGAATGCAGGGAGAAGAAAAGAGAAGAGAGTGCCATTCTGGTATGCAGCACAGCACGAAAATCTATTTCACTTGTAAAGAAGCCGCAGTGCTTTTCAACATGGCATTCAATCTAGCAGTATGGAAGTGGGACAAACTTGTTTTATAAAAATTAAAAAGCTCTCTGATCTAAACTGAGGAAGCAGCAAGAGAGTTATTTTAATTCTTCCAATTTTGTAGAACTCTTCCCTTACTCATTTCAGTGAGGCCTTTGTGATCTGTTTGACAACAGGTCTCTCGAAGCACAATCCCGACTGGAAAGTGGCTTTCTGACTTTTGTAACATTGAAAAGTAGTTCTACATGGCTTGATAAATAGCAGAAGCTGCCCACTTAGGTCTGATGGAGTTTCCTCTCTGTTTATAGTCAGAGCAGACCTATGTTCTCTTTTTTGATCACTTCCCTGTTATTCTCATACTGTCAGAAGGAAGGGCACAGCTACAATTAAAAACAAAATACTCTTTGACTGTTAGAAAGAAGGGCACAGTTCCAATTAAAAACCCCAACCCAACAGAAGGAAAATTAATGAGGAGGAAATTCCATATTATGTATTTGAGCCATACCTACATTGTAAGTCTAGGTGTAGCAACTTAGCAACTGATGTTTTTGTAAATTATACTCCAGGTGATTTTATATCATATTCTAAGTGGGGAGCTAGCTGCTTCCAGTAACTAGTAAAATAAAATCTTGTGTAATAGTTGCACTTAAGATTCTAAGGGAACATGTGCCTTCCAAACCCCATTGCAGTATTTATGTGACTCCCTTAATAGTAGTGCCCAATAGGAGGTATGTAAAAGGGATGCAACGCTAGACCTTCATGTTATCCAGCACCATTTAAAAGATTTTAAACTGCTGACTCAGGTGCTGCTTAAGACTGGCAGAAATCTTGAGGCACCTAAATCACTGGGAGAAAATTTTTGTAGGTGCAATATTCCTACCAACCAGCATGCACAGACCATTTCTCTCTAGGTGCCTCCAGGCACCTGCAGAATACTGACTTCAGCTTTCAGGTGGGCTGTGGAGGGAGCTCATGCAGAGACCATCATTCCGCTACCTTGCAGCCCTATGACTTTGCAGTGATAGAACTCTGCTTGTGACGGGTTATGGCTCATTCTCTGAACTGATCTCTGAGCAAGAATTTGAGTCCAGAACTCCTATCACAAGCCACTAGACTATAAGCAGACATTAAGACCACCTGAGCTGTAGAGCTTGATCTTTTATGTCTGTGAAGATTCATGGTTTGAGGTTTAAATGGTTTGTTTTCATCCCAAGAAAACTCATACCAGTACCAAGGCAAGGCAATGCTGGATTCAGCTTATCTTTACAGTGCAGATCTTTGTATTCAGCATTATTTTAATTAATCACTGACAAAACTTAGCTTAGCTTTCCCTTATATCTATTTCACCTCCAGAGCTCTGAATGGTTTCTAGACAACAAGACTGACAAACTTGAAAATTTTAATTAGTTGAGGCAAATCTAGTATTCCTTGCACATGGTGCACTTCAGCTCTATGGAGTTGATATGGCTTGTATATTGTAATCACAGGCCTTGGCGTAAAGTGTGGAAAACTGACCTGATCAGTTAATTTCATTAGCACACAGCCACTGGATTAGGCCATAGTATTGTGTTCTGCTCATTTTGGCTGTGGGAAAACTTGTTTTTCTTCACAGTGGCTACCATGAGACTGTGTTTGGATTTTGTGCTGAACACAGGGTTGATAATACAGAGATGTTTTTGTTATTGGTTAACATTTCTTACACACAGCCAAGACCTTTTCCGCTTTTTGTACTGCTGTGCTGGCAAGGAATTTTGGTGTGCTTGGGAGGTTGGGGGAGACACATCTGGGACAGGTGACTCAAATTGATCCAAAAGACTTTCTATACCATATGACATTTGGCTCTGTATGTGTAGTGGGTTGAAGAAGGAGAAAAGGGAGATGTTTGGTGTGATTGCTTTTGTTTTCCCAAGTCACATTACTCGTGATAGAGCCTTGCTATCCTGTAGATGCCTGAACACCTGCTTGCCCTTGGGAAGCAGTGACAAGATTCGTTGTTTTGCTTTGCTTGTGTGCATGTGTTTTGCTTTCCTGTTAAACTGTCTTTTTCTCAACCCATGAGTTCTCTTTTTTTTAACCCTTCCCATTCTCTCCGCAAGCCTGCTGGTGGGGAAGTGAAGGAACAGCTGCCTGGGGCTTGTCTGCTGCAACCACAACATGTCTAGCATCTCTTTTTGTGGTCTGTCTTATTTAGACCTCACTAAATGCTGTGACTACTTCTCTACTATCAAATAAAATGGGGTAGGGTCTTTTCACTGTTTCAAAGGAGGTAAAGGTGTGGCTTATATGCAATCCCAAAATGGGCTTTCTTTTCTCCAGACTGTCTACAAGAAAATTCCCTTCAAAGATGCTGTGGGAAAGTGTAGGATGGGCATTGTTTATGAGAACTAGCACTGACTAAAGTTGTGGCAGCATGCTAGTAAAATTGTGAATTATCCTGTACCAGTGCTAGAGCCCATGCCTTTTAGCCCTGCCTATTTATTAGTACAGGTGTACCCCAGTGTCTGAGATCTGACCTTTCGGTCATTATTCCTAAAATTTATTTTGTGTTTATGTAGTGTAGCCCTACTCCATGGCAATTATTCATCACAAGGCTTGATCTAATTTGGCCTCATTGCACTAGATCAGAGATTCTCTTTAATCAGGATGAGACCAGGGGTCTTGATCCTTTCTAATACCAAGACCCTGTTGAATATGAGTGTGCTTGCTAGTCAGAGATAAACAGGGGGGAAAAGAAGATCCTTTGAGTTGTCATTTGAGTTGTCTGAAATCTTAATGCTGTTGTCACTAGTATTTCATAATAATAATTAAAAAAAAAAAAGCATCTGACTAGAATACTTAGATTATTATTGCCTAATTCTAACACTGCATAGATTGTACCATTTGTAAAATAGTTACATTAAAACTCTTAGAATAATTATTCTCACCCTTTCTGTGTAGCTTTGCAGGATGGAACCAAAGGTATAATTCTTTCTGTAGTCATATTTGAAATTTCCTTCTGAAACATTTTTGTTACTTCCATCCGTAGGTGTGTATTTCACAGAGAGGTCGGCACTAAAATGTGTCTGTTTTTTAATGTAAACCTCTCGTAACATTTTCTCACGATCATGGTAGTACACAGATGAGAAAGTTTTGTCTGCTTTTGTCTGAGAAAAGATACAAAAAAATTGTATGAGAAAACAACAGGCAGTGATAGAAAAAAATCTATGTAACATTTTAAAGCTGTATTTTCTCACAGCTTTTTCCTTTTAAACCAAAACAAATGGAAATAGCAGTCCCTCCACAAACTGCCTCATTCGGAACAGTTCAGTGCTTGAAAAAGGAACAGAAAGTGAACAGAAAACTGCAGTGACAATAATTTAGTGAATATTAAATCTCTGCATGTAACACTGTCAAGGTAATTTATGTGTGTCAACAGTCCCTTTACACTGTCTACAACTTCCTTGTGAAGGAAGAGGAGGGGGTAAGCACTGATCTCTTCTCCCTGCAGACCAGTGACAGGACCCAAGGGAATGGCCTGAAGTTGTGTCAGGGGAGGTTTAGTTCAGATATTAGAGACGTTTCTTCACCCAGAGGGTGGTTGGGCGCTGGAAAAGGCTCCCCAGGGCGATGGTCACAGCACCAGCCAGCCAGAGCTCAAAGAAGTGTTTAAACAATGCTCTCAGTTGTGACCTTGGCAGTGTCCTGTGTAGAGCCAAGAGTTGGACTCAATGATCCTTGTGGATCCCTTCCAACTCAGGAGATTCTCTGACTCGATTTAAGGAATAATAGTCTCACTTTCCTAAAACACAGTTAAGATTTGCTAAGAGCTCCTGACTTGTGAAATAAGTCAGAATTATGATTCTGCCTTCTTTTCTTACAGCAAACAATAACTAATTCAGAATACCTGTTTCAGTGTTATTTATTTTAGTATACCTTAGCAGAACATCACATTTTAGCAACTGAAAATGGTTATAAATCAAACCCAAACATAACCAGGGATCTCTGGGTCAGATTTATTCATTTTGGGAAGGGCCTGGTTTAAATTATATTTGTTTTATCAAGTTCCTACTTACAGTAATTTAGAAGGAAAAATGATGCTTTGATTTCTGAAAAGTATCTGACTTATTTTTTTTTTTTCAATAATCATCAACATTTTTGTTGTTCAAACCTCAGTGAAAGTCATAGTCTGAAGCTTAAAAGCCTAACAATTTTTTTTTTTTCCCCAGTGGGACAGACAAGATCATCACTAGTTAGAAAAAAATAAGTAGGAACAAATATTGTAATACAATGTTTGCCTTTTTATCAGTGGCTCTTTCATGTCCTTATGTAGCTTATTTGCTCTTCTACCTAGTAAAAGTTGGGTATCATAATCCTTTCTGTACATTTTCTGTTCATTTCTTCTGCTCATATTTTAAACATTCCAGAGAGATAGTTTCATTTAATGTGCAAAGGTGCAGCACAGAGATGTGGGAATTTGGCTGGCATAACTGAACTGCTGAAGTATATGATAACAATGTCCTTTCCTCTGGACTTTAGCACAAGCTTGAGCCTAAAAAGCTGCTGCCTGACTCAGAATATATGCTGAGTCTTCCAAGCTTATGACAGTAGTTGGCATTCAATGAAACACATCCTGTCTTGCAAAGGACTTAAACTTACATCGTAGGTGAGAACAGCCACATTCCACGGCTTGCGGTAGTATGTTCGTGTGTTCCCATCACGCACCCGTTCACAAAGACCATTGAAAAAGTCATTGTCAAATGGGCTGGCCATTGGCTGCATCCCTAAAACATTGATCCTACAAGAGAAATACAAGAGAAATTATACTTCAAAAGAGGGACTGTCAGCACACATAACCTATAGACTGGAAAAGCCATATTCTGTAAGGGATGGAGACTGTAGCTGGGAAACTGAATCCTGCTCCATCCAAGCAGCTTGCCTCATCTCTTGTGGTTTCTCATCTGTGTACTGGAGATAGTTACATCTTTTGTAAAGTTCTTGAAGGCTCATGCATGAGAAATAAACAAATAAAAGACACTAAACCTCAAACACAGTGAAAACTTTAGGCATAAAAGGGGGTAAAAACCCATTTTTTCCTTGACCAGTATATTTGTGAGAAAGAACATTTGTTCTTGACAAGTACATCTGTGAGAAAGCATTCTTGTAGATTTAAAATGTACATCTCAACAGTGATATATATATATTTTAGTAACTCATATTAGTTTGTCAGCTGGTAGGTACTTGGTTATCAAGCATGTACAACAACCATCAAATCTTTAGAAGGAATATACAGCTACTCCTAGCATTGTCTCTTCTTGCAGGGTGTGACCTAGTGTCACACATAGCAGCATTTCCTGGAGTTTAAGAGAGGAAATCTAAACCATTACTAAACCGTTACAAAAAGGGAGGCAGGCGCATCAGTTACTTAGCTCTATGCATCAATATACTGATGTACAAGAAATACTTCCAAAAACAATTTGTATAATTTGTTTGCCCTTTTATGCCTGTTTCATAAGTTTCAATCTTTTCAGTATTACCAATATTTACATCTTACAAATGTATGTATACCTTTCTGTAGAAAATGGTAAACAGGTCATCAAAGTTACCAGTGTAATTTCTGCATCTCTATACAACATTTTCTCATGCAAGATTTTAGTAACAGATTGTAATAGAAATTTCTAAAGTTGCCTATATACTTGGTTTACTTCCCCATGCTAAAAAAGCAGCATTTTTGCTCTTGCACAGTAATGAAATTAAAAGGATGTATGATTTTTATTTAACACACGGTGGTGCTGTGGTGTGCTTTTCTGTTCAGTTTGGCTTGCTGCCTACTAACTCTATTTGTAGGTAAACAATATGTCACGATTTCTTTTTGTTAAAGATGAAAGAAATCCAGCAGGGTTTGAGAACAGAAAGATTCATTACCAACTTAGATTAATGATGAAAGCTCCTGTAAGCAACAAATATCCGGGAAGTGGATAATGCAATACTAGAAGAAAGCTGTGCATAAAGTGTTGTTGCAGTAAGGCATCCTGTTGTATAAATAGTCAAGAGATGTTTTCTCCCTTTCAGACATGCATTTTAGCAAAGTAATTGACAATTACTGATTGGTTGTGAAATATCCTTAGAAGCCAATCTATATACTTATAAACTTTACATTTATATAGTATGTAAGTTTATTCATGTGACATGTATGTATGATTCTGTTTACTGACATTTTGATTGATTTGTACAGTCTACATATTTTATCCTTACAATTGTACAAGATAAAATGGTAGTTAAGTGTTCTTGCAACTGCTACTTAGTGTTTCTGAATACAAATGCTACCATGATTCATATTCCACTTTTGGGAATGTTACTGTGCCCCAGTTTCTTCAGCTGGCTTTGGAGACAATCCCAAACTCTTCACTTGGCTCAATTACTTTTTACTACATACCCATGTCCCGCAGTCCTGCCAACCTCAGACACATCAATATCATGGTTTCGGCACGGTGATCGTGGGTCAGCTTCACAGTCATCTTCATCGGAATAGTCTCCACAGTCATTATCTACATTGCACACAAGTCTTCGCTTTATACATCGACCTGATCAAGGAATAAAACATTGCCTGAATGCATTTTTGTCAAGAGGGACTGTAAATGGCACCATCATCTACTCTTTAAGACATTCGTCTATGTATATTTCTACTGTTGTCATGAGGGATTAAAATCTGACACTTTCAAATGAAAAAACCCCTCTGCATACTGCTGTTACTTACAAGTTAGTAGGATGACTGAGAAAAGTAAATGGCAGGAGATCTGCTGTCGTCTGAAGAAAATTTTTTGATCCTAGACTGTTCTATAGTAAACTTCATATGTTAGGTTGGTTGGAACTTTCTTATTTGTATTAAGAGAATACAGGAAAATATCAATTCAACATCAACAAAAAATTAATTTTAAATAATTTAAATTGTTGTTATTTGTATATTATTCAAATAATATGGACAGGTAGCGTCCAAAACTATAGTGATTTGTGTTCTAAAGCAACAGGGAAGTAGTAACTTTCCTGAGTTTACATTTTACAAGTTTTACAAGGACTTGGGGTTTTTTCCGTAGGATTATCCACTTTGATAAATTAGCCATATCATAGTAAAACAACACTTTGATATCATCAACCTCCCCTGTAAATGCCACACAATCCCTGTGAACTACTAGTTAAAGGTCTACATTCTAATTTTAAATTGCTTTATTTGCACTTTTCAGTATTTGAGTTAAAAGCAATACAAAAAATGGCTTGGTACTTCAAATTCATTTATCATTTTTCTGTTTTTGCTTTGACTAGTTTTATTACTGATAACTTTTCCTACTTTATTTTGATTTCTGATGAATCTTGAGCACTACATTCATATGCCTTACATCGCTTTACAAATGTATATCTTATTTTTTATCTAGATGCATGCTGGTCTCCAACTAGCATCTATCATACCAGTTAGACTGGTAAACTTCCATATCCATTCTATTAAAATTCCTTCAGTCCTAGTTTTTTTCCCTGGTTTTCTTTTCATAAAACCTAGTGATTCAGTAGGAAGTGGAGCAGTTAAGCTAGAAGAAAGTATATGATTGGTATGGTCAGCTTCTAACCATGGAGTAGAAGTTACAGATGAATTTAAACTAGGTGCAAATTAAAGTGGAGGATGAGAGCAACGTACCCCTTCTTAGGCGGTTTTGCTGCTGTGGTTTTGGCACTGTGTCTTTGAACTCACCTGTCCATGGACTGTTTTAAGATGCTAGCATGAGACTAATATAACTTATTCACAGAACTAAAATGTGGTTTCCGAGTTACTGCTTTACTTGCTTTGGCTCAAAAAAACCCTACCTGAATTGCACTGAAAGTCAATACCACAGTTTGGTTCTGGTTCTTCAGGACAAACTTTGCTGGGTTTACAGATTTGTGTGTCTCCTAGGGCCTCCAGGCATGCTTTTCCACCAAACTGCCCGAATCTTTCAATACGTCTGGAGCGAAACTTGAAAGAAAAGTATAAATATTGCTCAGAGAGAAAAGACAACTCCATCAGAACTTCAGGGTTTCCAGCTGAACTTAGAGCTTTTCAAAATAAAACAACTTTGGTGAAATTTTTTATTGAAAACCCACAGGCACAATTTATGAATAAACATTGAATTAATAATTATGATTAATAATACTTAGCTAGTATGTAAAAATGCTAATTTCTCACTATTTAGTTTACTTCACTATTTTATTTCTCTCCAGTGTGGAAATGGCTCATTTGCATTTTGTATATTTTCAAGCCTTAAAAGGTTTTGTTTGTTTGTTTGTTTTGGTTTTTTGTTTGTTTGTTTGTTTTTTAAAATTTAAAAAGAGAAAAAAATATTGAAAAATAATGTTTTAAACAGAAACACACATATGGCCAAAATAGATACTTTATATGAAGAAAACTTTTTGAATGAGTACACTTGAGTAGTATTGCACAACTGGATGTAGTACTCTATGGCTTCAAATTCGACATTATTATGGGTTTCATCAAATCATAAACATAACGTATTAGGAGCTGCAGTCTGACACTTTCTCATAACTAACAGACAGACAGATATCTCTTTGGTTGTGACTTTGGAACAAAGACTTCCAAGGACAGCTTACCCTTTGATTGGTGCATGGGTCGCAGGACCCCCATGAGCTCCAGCTGCTCAGCTTGCAGTCTATTGGAGATGGAGCATTCAGTTCCCTTGTTCCCCTGTGGAAAGCTTTTTCTGAAGAGCTGTCAAACAAAACATTCCATTACAGTCCTGGGCAGTATACTAAAATCACATGTGAGTTTATATTTGAATCGTAGGCCAATATTTTGAAAGCATCTTCAGGCTGATTTCTGTTTCACTTTCATAGCAGTACTTAGATGTATCAACAGCTGCCTAATATTAAATATTTTGGTGGTTTAAAATTACATTAAAAACTTTAGAGAGTTAATAAGCCAGGTCTTTCCCGCCTTTTTAGATCTTTGTGCATACAAATGCTCTTATGGTGGGTCATGTTATTGAAGAGAATGAAACAATAATACACAGAGAACATCTACAGTCTTCTATTCAGACAGTGGTTGTGCTCCCCACTAAGTGAAGCTAAAGACTAACACACACCAGCACATCTCACATGGATGAAGCACTTCAATTCATCTTTGTGATTTTAGCTAATTGACTTTGATGGTGTTGCTCTTAACTCTGGATAAAAGCATAAATGCCTTTTAGAGCTGAAAGGAGATTCATAAATAAAAGTATTACTTGGTAACAGGAAAACTTTCATTGCTGGAAAAAACAGACATGTTTAGCTCTCTTTCCATTCTTCAGCTTGCCAAGTTGAATACTCTTGCAGTTAGGCCTGGTGCTTTTTTTTAGAGTGACTTCTCATTTTGGTGCTGAGTTTTAAGTATCATCAAACTTCCAGTTCTCAGTACATGTGAGGCCATTACTTAATAGAAATCAAGTTTCTTTAAAACACCCACTGGTAGATATTAAAAACTCATGCATTATGGAATGACTTATCAAGTTTAAAAGCCAAGGCTAGTAGTTTAGTGGTGACCTTATCTTCAATGGTAAATATCAGAGAAATAAAGGAGCACTGAGGTCTGACTTGCCTTTTTTACTCTCAATAACTTACTCCAATTTGGCCTTACATGATGGGGTTTTATTCCCTGTGAAGCAATTCTCTCTCTGCATCTCTCCAAGTTAATGCTCTTGGCCCTGCTCTACAATGGGACATTCTTTGCTGAGCCCAGTTGGTTGGCAGATCTGCAGCTCCTGCAGTGGGAGGTTCCCATGGGTTTTCACTGCAGGCAGGGCTTTGCCCTCAGCTCTTTAACCCCCTTACGTAGTACAAATATCTCAGGAGCCCAAACAAATGTAACCTGATTCCATAAGACTAAGAAATCTGAAGTTTGGACAACAAAGACATAGCAGCTGGTCCAACTCTTTGGTGCCATTTATTCTGTGTTAAATTTACATACGTACTAAGTCTTTATTGAGAAAATAAATCGACCTCTTTTCAGCTATCAAGCCTTAACCAACTCGGGGATCACAGACTTGCCTAACATTTTACCATGACAGCTGTTAAACCTAGAAATAGGTTACCCAGGGAAATGGTAGAATTTCCTTCCCTGGAAATACTCAACACTATTGTCAGGATCCCTGAATTGCCTAATCTAAAACCCTGTTTTGAACAAAAGATCTCCAGGAGTTCCTTTCAACCTAGACTTTTCAATGTATTCAGCAGTTCTTTGAAATTCTGGACAGTTGTATTGTATTTGAAATTTGATGTAGCTCCCTAGCCTCTTCAAAACCAACTATTTCATTTGTAAGTAGCTCATCTTGGAGGTACCTCATACTAAGCAAGTAATTCTTAAAAAGTTCCTATGCAGTTTTCTGTGTATTTCCCACCACTCAGCATGATAGTAACATCAACAGTGGGAAAAATTAAAATCTACTGCTCTGGTAAATGGATGAGAATCAGCTTTTTTCTTGCAGTACTGAAGGATGACTTTCCATCTTCTTACTTATGGAGGATTTCCAGCCTCTGAGTAACAACATCTATTCTGGCATTTTGGGTTGAAGACAGATAGGTTGTCCTTAAAAGACAGTAGGGTGAGAACCCTTAGATGCTAGACCTATAAGATATATTGAGGCATCTGATGGGATCTCTGGAAGCAAATAGTTATCTTATTCCTAGCAATTACCAAGCATTCTGATGTTAGACAAATTCACATTGAAATGTATTTCTGAACTGTTAAATTATTGCTGTTAAACAGAGCCAAAAAACCCTTACAGGCAGTAAGGATTAATCATGGAATGCAGATTTATGCCTAAAGAAGCAATTAGACTCAAGCTACTTCAGGTCCTAAAGATTCTCCTAGAGGTTGTTGTAAGGCCATATTTACAGTCTAAAGTAAAAATCACAGGCAGAAAATACTGAGTTGAAGTCTCCAATGCAAATGGAAGCCTTGCCATCACCTGTCTGCAAACTAGAGCTGATGGTAGTCTCTGACTGACTTTCAGGTAACAACATAATTAAAGATCTTTTCCAGCCTAAGTGATTCTGTCATTTTATGATAATCACAATTTAGCAACTTTTGCAAGAATATTCATTGAGTGATGTACACGCACCCATGTGCCTTCTCCAGCATAGTTTATGAGGTTAACATGTTTTCCTGCAGAGTCAGTTTTAGGGTTTTGAATTTACTTGAGGTTAGAGAAATAAAAATAAAAACAATTCAGAAAATTTTCATTGCAAATGATTCATAAACTCTGAAACACCAGTAATGCATCCACTATTCAGATGATCTGGGAAATCAAAGGGACATATATTCAACAATAATGTTTAAAAGAGTCAAGGTACTACAAAAATTTGCAAACTTGTCACCTCCAAATTAAATATGAAGAAAAATGTTACTGAAAAACAGATGCTAAGTCACACAAATTAAATAGGAGGGGAGGTAAAAACAGTTCAGCTACTGAAGATCATCACTGAAGGTGACAGTTGAGAGCACGAACTTCAGAGCTAGGCATGGAAATCAAAATACCTTTTCTTCTATCCTTTATCAAGAGGTTTGAGGGACAGAAGAGTACTCTTTGGAAAGCAAAAGCCATTTCACAATCAGTACACAGAACGATTTGCACCTTGTCTTGGACTACCCAGTACACTCTATACACCCCCTGGCCACATGGCTCTGGTGATTAGCTGTTGAGTCATACTTCAGAATAGAGAGTTGTTGACTTCATCAATTACAAAATGGATGGGGAAAAAAAAAAAAAAAAAAAAAGTCTTGTTTTTATAATTATCACTGACCAAGAAATAAGGCACATCTCTCTTGCATTTGAAGACATGATAGTATCACATGAGAGCATGTGCCATTTGCCAACTGCGGTTGCTAGCACCATCTTCAAGCTGCACAGCCTTTGGTATGCTGGGGAGCCGAGGTGCTGGCCAATGTTGCCTCCTATGGATTCTCTCTAATAATCATATCTTCTGTCTGGGCTGTTTCTAACTGAACATGCTAAACCTGTACTTTAATTGGATCTGAATGTTAAAATAATAATAACTATCAAAACATAAGGAGCAAGTGCCTGCTCAATCTAGTGGCTTTCTATGATGGACCTATTTGTCCATCAGCGGACAAGAGAAGGGCTGCAGATGTAATTTATCTGGACTTCTATAGAGTCTTCGACATTGTCCCTCATAATATTCTTCTCTCTGAATTGGAGAGAGATGGATCCAATTCCACACTGATAGATAGATAAGAAAGTGGTTGGATGGTCACATCCAAAGGTTAATGGTCAATGGCTCAGAGTCCCAATGGACATCAATGACAAGTGATGTCCCTCAGGGGTCTGTACTGGGACCAGTGTTATTTGATATCTTCATTAATGACACAGATGAAGGAATCGAGTGCACCCCCAGCAAATTACAGATGACACCAAGCTGAGTGGTGCTGTTGACACTTCTGAAGGATGGGACGCCATCCAGAGGGACCTGGACAAGCTCTAGATGTATGCTCTAGATGTACGAGCAGATCATGACAGTAGCCCATGGGAATCTGATGAGATTTAACAAGACCAAGTGCTGGTGCAGCACCTGGGTAGGGACAGTGTGTCAGCCCAGGCTGGGCATGAACAGACCCAGAGCAGCCCTGCCCAGAAGGACCTGGGGTGCTGCTGGGTGAGAGGCTGGACGTGCCCCAGCCATGGCACTCACAGCCCAGAGAGCCAAACGTGTCCTGGGCTGAACCCAGAGCCCCGTGGGCAGCAGGGGAGGGAGGGGGTTCTGCCCCTCTGCTCTGCTCTGCTCTGCTGAGGACCACCCAGAGCACTGCATCCAGAGCTGGGGTCCTCTGAACAGGAAAGGTATGAACCTGTCAGAGAGTCCAGGTGAAGCCACTAAGATGATCAGAGGGATGGAACATTTCTCCTCTGAAGAAAGGGTGAGAGAATTGGGATTGTTCAGCCTGGAAAAGAGGCAGCTTAGGGGTGACCTAACTGTAGCCATCCCATACCTGAAAGGAGCCTTTCAAGAAAGATGCAGAGGGGTTTTTTATAAGAGCAGGAATGACTGGATAAGGGGGAACAGTTTAAAGAGAGTAGGTATAGGTTAGCTATTAGGAGGAAATTCTTTGTTGTGAGTGTAGTCAGGCATTGGCACAGTTTGCCCAGAGGAGTTGTGGGTGCCCTATAAACACGGGTGTGTTTAAAGCCAGACTGGATGGAGTTCTGAGCAACCCAGTCTAGTGAAAAGTGTCCCTGGGCACAGCTGGGACCTTCAAGACCATCTTGTCCCTACCTTCCTGCTATGTGCAGTGACACCTCCCACCAGACCAGGTTGATCAAAGGTTAACTCAACCTTGCTTTCAGCTCTCCCAGTGGTGGTAATCCATAGCCTCCCTGAGCAATCTTTTCTAGTGTCTCACCACTCCCACAGTAAAGAACCCCTTCCTAATATCTAAATATAATTTCCCCTTCAGTAATTGGTTCAGTTCCCCATTACTTATCCTATCACTATAGTTCCTGACGAAGAGAACAGCTTCAGGCTCCCTGTAGGTACCTTCAGACTGGAAGGTCTGGGGACTATAATGTCTCCACACAACCTTCTCCTCTCCAGGCTGAACAGTCCCAGCTTTCTCAGTTGTTGTTGTAGGGGAGGTACTCCAGTCTTCTAATTAATGTCATAGATTCCTCTGGACTTGCTTCAACATATATCTATTATAAGGCTTTAGTTGTTTTCCCATGAGCATTTGGTGGGGACTAGGCCTTCACTGTCCTCCTTATAGTACTTGCAGTGAAAATACAAAGGCTGTATTTCCAAAGATTAGAACTACTCTGTCTAGGAGATTTTAAGTATTAAGGGAAGCACTGTCAGCATAAAACTGTGCAGTTTCAAAAAGAAGTAGATTGAGGTTAGGGATTTTCACACAGCACGCAACAGAAAAAAGGAACCTGAGCTTTACCTGCCTGCAAAAATATGTCTTCAAGTGCTAAGACGCACCTTTATTCTGTCGCATATATTCAAAATAAGCAAATAAGTCATTGCTATGTGGCTCCTCAAAATACAGCAAGCGGTAGTTTTCTTTTTCATAGGATATCTGGGTAAGGTACCATTAGAAATGTCCACACTGGATGTTTATGCTCTTTGTTAGAGAAACAAAACAGTGGAGACAGTTGCAGAAAAAGAACACTTACCTTCTGCTTTCCCCCAAAATTGAAGCAACCGTATCAATAGTGCATAGTATGGGTATAAGCTGCAGAATAGCATACATGATTCTTGTGTTGCAGGTGAACAGACTGGAATTGTCATGACTGAATTTGTAATTTATTTATTTGTTCCTTTCGTTATTTATTACCAAGAGAACAAACAAAAAGCAGTGTGTGCTGAAGAATGCCAGTAACTGTCCAAAACTGCCTTACTGTAAGTACTCTAAAGTCCACTTTTCAGAAAATTCCACTTTTTCCCTGAATGGGGAAATACTGTGAAGCACTTGCAAGATTAAAAAGAAACCAATTTTCTTTAACAGTACCTTTGGAATATAGGAGAAACATGATGTATTGAATTAAGAGAACCATTAACTGCCTAGTAAAAAAGCTGTTGTAACAGTGACTCATGTAAAGTACAAATAGTTTCTAAAGCAGAGCTGTTTACATGAGTAAGTTAAGTGTATAACAGCTTTGGAATCCTCATTTGGAGTACTGGAGGACTAAAGTACCAAGATTTTTTTTTTTTTTTTTTTTTAAATTCCTCCTCCAGCCAATATAAAAGAACAATAAATAATTTTTTGTGAGTTTGAATGAGACAAACTCTTTTGGCTTTCACTCTGTCACAAAAGCTCAAAGCACAAGCCAGCTGTTTAGAAGAGCATTCCTTTTTAGTAGTTTGCTGTAATCCAGATTTAAGGCATCATGTGTTGGACACAGTCAGAAGTCAGTCATAAATAGCCTACTGTTAAGAATTACATATCTGGATACAGTCTTAAAATAATGATCCAGGGTAAAGATATTCCAAATTACCATGAATTACTACCATAATTAAAAAAAAAAAAAAAAGTTTTATTTTTTTCTGTTCCCTGCTTTTTGTGGCAGGGTGAGGGAAGTGTAATGTAAGGCAGGCAAATTCCCCCCTGCTCAAGCCTTGATTAGGATTATTTAATTTTAAAAAAAATTCATCTGCTGTATCCTCAGTCCAGCTTGATAAGTCTAGTTACAATAAACTCATTTATCAGGCAAGAATGCAAGACAGATGCTTGTAGTATTGTATTCTTTAATCAAAATTGCTGTCAGCATTCACAGTTCTCAGTTCTCCTAGTTCAGAGTTCATAGACTCAGAGAGCATACCTATTCAAAGTCAGCTAGAGGACCAGCAAGCATCTTTGGCCAGTTTGTAGGAGGTTCTGCTCTAAATTAGCATCCTGATGGCCATTTCAAAATCTGAACAACCGTGATTTAAATCCTTAACTCAAATGCTGGTAAACATATTCCTTCGTATAAGCAGTCAATTGGCATAAGGCAGTCAATTGTCTTTTTAGTTTTAATACTAAAATATGTTGCCACACAGTCAAGAATACAAAAAAAAAAAGACGGGGGCGAAACCAAAGAGACAAAAAAAACCCCCCAAAACCCAAAAACAAACAAACAAACAAAAAAACCCCCACAAAACCAAACAATCCCGCAAAAAAAAACCACTCCAAACAAAACCCAAATGAAACCAACCCCCAAAATACAAACAAACAACAACCCCCAAACCAACAAAAAAGCACCACTGTGACTCTGTAAACCCCCGTAAGAGCTATAGTTCAAGCTGGATAACAAATCCCTTGGAATTGCCTGTTTTTAACCCATGAACCATCAAACAATATTAGAAATAAGCAGAATAGTCTAAAAGAGCAGCTTACTAACAGATTTATTATATTTAAACTATCTCTGTTAAAGGAGTTATATAATTTCTTTTGAACAAAAGAACATGTTTCTGAGATTTCCTAGCGTGACTTTAGATCTCTTCCTGGAATACACAAGCTGAATTATTGAAATTTCTGAATTCCATGCAATTTGAGTACTCAGCTCCCATGGTCCTGCAGAAAGAAGCAAGAATGCATCTTTAGCAGCAACAAGCTCAGGCTGAGCAGCCAAAGGGACAAAGTTCCAGTGACAGTTTTTACTAAATCAGTTGGAGATTTCATTTTTTAATATGGCACAGCATTTGTTGAACAGGTCCAATGCAAGAAGTTACAGAAAGACACTTCGCCATCAGACAGCTACAGAACCTGTTAGGAATGATTCTCAGCAGGCTTTGAACTCCAAATGTCAACTAGACCACAAGACCAATTTACAGAGGACAGAATTAACAGCCACACTGATGCTCATTTGGTATGAAGAGTTGCATCTTTTTAATGTAATTAAGTGACAGATACTACAATTTTATATAACAGTGTAACATCAATAAGTTTCTACACTTCCAGTTCAAGACAAATACTTAAATTTGTGATTTAATTTTTTTTTTTTTTTTTTTTCATTACAGAAAGTGCAAGAGAAGTTTGTATACAAGACTAACTGCATGACTGGCTGAATTGGGTACTAAGGCTGTATTCAAGTCGACTTTCTTAGCTCTCCAGTTTAGCAATATTAGCAGAAAAACTTCTGACACATCAGTCATCACCACTGGCCAAGAATGTAGCTGTTACAGACAGTTTTAACTGTTTCAAAAACCTGTTAGTAAAGAGGCTCTTGAGAAAAGGCACATTTTCCAAGAGATAGCGTACTACCTCATATTAATGGCACAGAAGTGGTGCATCTGTTCACAAGGAAACTAGGCATGGAGTGAAGTGACAACACAAACTGAGCACATCAGGGATTCTCTGAGATGTAAGCAAGAACCCTAATGGCTTCTTTCATTTGTTTGCCAAGCCACCTTAATAGAAAAGTAATCCTCATAGATTTCCCTCCCTGAAAACTGCCATATTAGCACCAAGACAATGGTTAGTGTCCACAACTACATAAAAGTTCTGCAAGAAGTTTTTCAGCTTACAGTGTAGGCCTCTAGTACTCAGGGCTTCAGCAGTGCTGTTACAGACCCCGCAGTCCCTTAATGACACATTTATGGTGGAATGACACTTTTACTTTTAGTTAAATAGGCTAATATTAGATTATTTTCCTCTACACATACACACATTTTTATGGCAAAGAGACCAAGTCATCTGTCCAGTCACCAATTAGAACCGAGTAGCATCCACTTAAATTCACAACTGGCCGCTGCTGTCATAATGTGCAACTGACCCAGTTGTTTAAGGTGTGGAGTTTTAGCTACTAATTCACTACCCTTATGTAAAGGCAACACCTCTCCCCTGGGTACATTAAGTTCCTCTATTTGGGGACAGTAAGTGCTATGTAAAGGGAAATGGTACAAGACACATTACTCGGTGCTGCCAACCTCTCTGTAGAGGAGTGCAAAGAACTAAAGTAAAGGTAACATCCACCAATTTGAATTTGGGTTTTCAGCGTGAGTCAATATCCCCATTTGCTTTGCCCTGAATTATCTTCACAGCATGTTCTTTGAGGGTCCATGCTTCAATCCACCTGGATATATTTCAAATTGCAAACATCATAAAACAACAGCAAGAATAGCAGACAGCAAAGTGAAACACGTAGAAAAATCATGTTGAGAAGAGGTCCAGTTATCCCATTTGTCCTTTTCATTACACCTAGTATGATGGAAAAGAATTCATGTTAGGATGGTAACCAGTTGTGCTTTATTGCTTAAATAGAGCCACTGAAAACAACACTAAAGCAATAAATACCAACACTTGTCTTCTATCAGAAGCTAGACTATTTCAGGGGAAGGTATGGCAAAAGATTTGCTGGATCAGTAGATCATGGTCTTCATGACATTTCAAATTACATTAGTTTCTAGCAACAAAGGCACTTGTAACAGCTTTTGATTAAAAGCAGAGTAAGAGTCTAATAGCCTTATTCCAATTTACCCAGAGTCCTAAACTGCAATTATTGAGGTGATTAAATTTCAGAAAGCTGTATGCAGGGCACTCTATGCTAACATTCACTTGCAGTTACCAGGAGGTATTAAAGTCAGCCCCTCTGAGTTCTGAAGCACATACAAAGTCATTAATTTTCCTCAAGGAAAGGAAATCTGGATCTATTGTGGGCTTGGGATTTAAATCTGTGGAAGAATAAAGTCTTTATTTCTAATAAAGTGAAGCTGGCTAGGCTTAGACAGAATGCAGCTACATACAAGTCTGACAGAGGTACTCTAGCAGAAGTTCATCCAAGCACAGTTTGCCATATTTCAGAGAGCATTAGGGTTAAGCTACTGCAATTTTTACCTATCTATCTATCTCTTTACCAAATATTTCCTCAACAAATTCCAGAGGATGAAGCAGGTTGGCTTATTAGTGGAAGACTTACCTGATCTATGCAAATGGATTGCCAAATTGGTCACCAAAAGGACCAGAAGGTGGATTCTGAGATTCCTTCTAAGGAAGGAGAGAGAGAAGCTGTTAGTGGATTTCCAGTTGTCACCAGATTTGCACTGCATAGCTCTACGAGATATTTCCTGTTCAAACACCTGGAAAGAATACTTCAGGGCTCCTGCTAAACACACATTTATTGTACTGCTTCGACATAAGAAGGGGGGCTCTAAGCTGTGTTAGCAGTTATGCTAGTCCAAGGCAAGGTACTCTTCAGAAAATCATGTTTGCTACTCAACACTCCTTTGGAGCCAGTGGAGTCATGATGAGATCTTTTACTCAGATGCTAGAAGCATTAAGTCAGCATTCTGGAACTGGTCCAGAATTTTCACTGAGGGCTTCAAGTGCTCTGTCCCAAACAGAGTGATCTAATGAAGCCACTTTCTCCCCCCCAGAGTCCTGAACATGGAACCTCCCATTTGTTCAGCTAGAGAGCTTCACAATCCACACTGCTCAGTCTGCTCTGACAAGGGTTATATATAACCAAAGTGGAGTATTTCTGCAGCTACATTATTTGATACTCTTTTGTAAAGGCTCCCAATACTACAGAACTTTGCACCTTTGGAAACTGGTTGTGGAGCCAAGCCAATCCAAATAAATTTATTAACCTGCTTGCAACAGATTCCCTCTGCTAGATTACATATTAGCCTCAAAGTTGCAAAAGGTTTTTGCTGTATGGCCTCTAAAGCCAGAATTAAACTTCTTCTCAAACATAGGCACCATGGTTATTAAGGAGAAAAAGTGGGTTTTGACTTTTTTTAATTGTGGTGATATCATTTGGAGGTTTTGGTGTTTGGGTTTTTTTTTTGTTTGTAGCTTGTTTTGTTGTGGGTTTGTTTGTTTTGTTGGGTTTTTACTACTCACCGATGAAGTACTGAAAGGGTCTGTTTTATCTTGACTTTCAAACAGGCCATCAGCTTGCAGCGCACTTTGTCGAGGAACAGGCTTTGGTGGTTCTGAAAAAGAGAAAAAATGCTATAAACACTTGACAGATTTCACAAGAACTCAGGTATAGCAACACCACAGCTCATCTAATTAGAAACACAAAAAAAATTACACGAAAGTTGCTTGGAGTGACTTTGAGCCACAATCCTGCTTGTCCCTCACTAAGCTTAAATCAGATGGAAATTCTAGCGTTGTACAGACTTCAGTTTGCCTCGTTCTAGTCAAGTCATTTACGCACTAGGTGTCAGTGTTCAGCCACTGCCGCTGATCAAGTCTTCAATTATTAGTGGCGACAGCCCTTCGACCCTCTATGTCAGTAACCATTAACTCCAAAATGTAACCAGTCATTTTGGCAGACAGCTTGCTAGCTCCCATTTCATCATGATCTGTACTATCTTTAGAAATGCCTCCTTTACTATTAAAGTAACTGCTGAAAACTCCAGAAGCACCTGAAAGGCTTTGCTGTTCTCCTCTCCTTGCTGGTACTGCAGGGGGTTTTGTCAGCTGGAAGTCTTTGAACATTTCCTTGACATCCTTCATTTCTTTATCCCCAAGTGGATCCAGAGCAATGAATGCATCACTTTCTTTCTTGGACATCTCTTTCTGAAGTGTAGTTCTGGGTGGCAGCTGAGGTGGGCTAGCTGTTGTTGACATGGAGGGCAGCGCCGAGGCTGTCTGAGCTGGTAGAGTTGGAGATGTGAACACACTGCTCTGGAAGGGATTTACAGCGCTGGCTGGCTGTGCCCAAGAACTAGATGAAACTTGTGCTGGCTGTGACCAGCAACCAGAAGACTGAGTGGATGTGGCACCAAAAGATGAAGGTTGGTTCCAGCCCTGCACTGCTTGAGTACCAAAGGCAAGTGGTTGAGTAAATCCTGGAGACTGAGCAGGCATCATAGACCCATGAAAGACTGATGCAGCCTGAGTGAAGGAAGCTGTTTGTGGGGTCCATGGTGATGAAGTTGCTGGCGAGCCACCTGGGGGGAGATTGTTGTTACACAGCACTTCAGTCATCTGAAGACCACAAGCAGGAGCTTATCAATTCCATAAAGGGTACCAGCAAAAGATTTTCATGTACTGTTTGCAAAAATCTCTTGGTTTGCACTTACAAATCAAACCATTTGGGGAAAAGGGGGTGGAAGAAAGGGTTTAATTTTTTACTTTGCTGCATTTCAGTTCTGCAAGGACAAAATTGAGCTTGTTGAAAGGGAAAGAGGAACATATTTAGTTCTAGCACAGAAGGGACAGTTGGCGCTGCCATATAATTACATCCGTTTACATGATTATAAAGACACTGTGCAGCAATGTTACCCTGACCTCACAAGTTATGCTTGGTTCACTTAAGCCCTCTGTACCTGAAGCAGGAATCTGCTGTCAAAGTTAAAGTGGTTAATTGCTTTAATCCTGATTCAGTCAAGGATGCAGAGTTTAGACCTCTATTCACAGAACTTAGTAGTTTAGGCCAAGCAGCACATGGATTAAAGGGTATAGCATTACACAAGAAGTAAAGGAAAACTAGAATCCATATTTTGGTGTTAGCAGATATCTTGGGATGGAACAAGACCTTTACTTTTGTAAACTAACCTAGACCAGCCAATGGAGATGCTGTGGTAGAACTTGTTTTGAAGAGGTCCAGTGGTCTAGTTGGCAGAGCTCCTGATTGTGTCCCTGAGCTCAAGCTAAGGCTCTCTGTAGATGGCAAAAAGAAGTCTGAGCTGAATAAGTCATCCGATGCAGTCTAGAAAGAGGAAAAAAACCAGTGAGATACCATGGCAGAACACATGCTAGCACAATCAGGGCTCCCTAGTCCTGATCTAGAAGACTTTACCATCTAAAGCAGAAGAGGGAGTTTTGATGTATCTTTTTGAGTATAAGAGTTTCAAACATCAACCCTTTTGTTCATGCCTATGGGGATATATGGTATTAAATAGGTAAAATATGTAGTAGTCACAAGTCAATAGCAGAATAGCAGGACTTAAAGTGGCTGAATTATTTGCTACAAGTGAGCTTCTCTCTGCACCTACCCCCTTTAAACATCACTGCTTAGTCTGCAGAAACCCCTGTGGTTGTGGCAAGGCCAGCAGAGTTTTGCATAATTTGAATACAAAACAAATGAAGCTGATCCAGAGCCACCCTGTGCCTAATCAGGCAGGTCATTGGAATTCTCTTTGTAGGCAAATACTGAGAAGCCGTAAGGGTTCTCATAAGCTAGTACTAGTATCTTATTGTTATGAAACCCTAGGCTGATGGGCATACTGCTATCACAAAAGGTTATACTGCTGTCATAACAGATTCTGGCATTATATCAAGTGTTAATGTGCATAGCAGCATACTTACCCAATCTTTACAGGAGAGTGGCAGCATTAAAGAAGAAAGTATAGAACTTAGTGACCATAGCTACTATGAAGCATTCATAGATTTTAGAAGGTACCATGGCTGCAGAGGGATTAGTGTGAGCAGGGCAGGCAGTAGATGTCTTGTGAAGCTAGTCAGCCAGTTATACAGTAATAAGAAACAAAAGCTTCCTTCACCCAGCTTCCCTAAGTAAAATCATGCACATCACCATAAATTACTTGAACATTGTTCACCTTGAGAGATCTCCTTCCTCTTCCTGGCTTGGTACTCTGTGGTGGTGGGCTAATTGTTATAGGCTCATGTGTCATGAATTGGATATTGCTTTCAGAATCCAGCTTTACTCCATTCTGCAGAGATGTTTCTTTGGAAGCACCTTCCACAAATAGGTTTGTTGAGACTTCAAGAAAGCCATTCCGTTCTCTCTCTCGTATCACATTGGGAATTCTTGCTGCAGGTGACCTACTCTCAAGTGGCCACAGGCATGTTAGTGCTTCTCGTTTGCCAGTTCTATTAGAAATCTGGTCAAACTGTTTATCAAAGTAGTCAATATCACCATTTGAAGCACCATCACCCACTGATGTCAAGGTACTCGGGCTTTTCTTCTGATCAGATTTTAGAGAATCAAAGGAACGTGGTGCAGATTGGGGTGGCTGTGTGAAAGGATCATCACTGAAAGGGTCTGGATTAGGTGTAGGAAAGAAGCTGAGATTGGTAGAGAAAGAACTCTCAGGCAAGAAGGGTGTCTGTGCATTTGGTTGTGGAAGAGAGGCTGTGATGCCATTCAAGAAGAGATCCTCTTTTGCAAAGGTTTGTTTGGTTTCAATTTCAGAATTAAAATCCACTAACAGAATCTCTTTAGCTTCCTATTTTTTCAGAGAGAAAAATGAAGTTAGTTATACATAGATTTTGCTGCACAGTGAAAAAGCTCAAGGAAAATTGTTTACAAAAAAAGAGATCCTAGTATCCAATACACTATACCAGTAAATACTCAAAATCATGCAGGCAAGCACTGCTGTCTCTAGCCAAATTAAACCTGCTTGGTTTCTGAAACCCAATACTGAAACATCAGTTTTCAGATCCCATAGTTAAATATCATTCTTGTTCTTCAATCTAGTGGCTGTAGAGTAAGTAAGAACTAATTACACCTAGACTTCCACTTGAGTTAAAGACCCCTGTTTGAGTTCTCATCCTTAGCTTTGACAAGTTGTGAAATCACACTGCCTTAGTAAAACTTCAAGTTGCAGTCTCAGCTTCAGAATAATGCTGAAGAGCTATTTGCCAGTGGAAAGTAATATACTAATTCTCCACCAAGCATGCAATACAATGGTAAGACTTGGTCACTGCCTGGGTTGACAACACCAACTGCATCACATTGATGGTGGCTTACAGAGCCAGATTTAAAATGATAGGATTTTTGGGGTCATACTGAGCTATGATGAGGTTTATGCACACTTTTGTGCAATTAGGCCAAATTTTGAGCTAGAGCTACTGGAATGACACTAGTAGAATTAAGTACTAGAATGATATCTGGTGATTAAGTGGATACTTCTATAGCCCTAGCCCACTAGTCCAGTGATGATTGCTAGGCAGGTATTTTAGTAAAACCAGTATTTATTACTAGGACTAAATCTGCTTTCAAAGGAAAACCCAAGGGAAGTAAGCTGGACTCTACTTACTGTGGGACTGCTCATATCAGGAGGTGTTGACATATCCCCAAACAAGTCCATCTGGTCAACTCCCTGGAAGCCAGAAATATTGAAAGAATTGGTATCAGAGCTCTCACAAGAAAAAGAATCAAGCATCATGCAGATTTACTGTAAAATCTGCAGTAAACACTATAAATACTGTGTTTCCTACACAATATGGAGACAGTTAGTTATGAACTCTTTGATGGCATCATCAAAGTTTTAAAATTTAACCTACCAGTCTCATTTTGTCAGCTTGATCAGCAGGCAGTTCTTCACCACCATTCTGTAATAGATGGATTACAGTGTCAGAAATAATTGGAATTTCAAAACTTGCCTTAAGCAAGGCAAATGCTTTAAAAAGCAAATGATGGAGAAAGGAAGCATGAGAGAGATCACTACTCAGTATTAGTTCCACAGGCCCCCTTCACTTCCATTTCAATGTAATGGGGCATCTGACATTGCCTTCATAATACAGGCAGTATAAAGAAAGTCAAAGTTAGATGTGGTACAGCAGCATACCTAATCAAGAGACACTGAGCAGGAGAGACCTACCTCAGTCTGACTTGATTCTTCACTCTAAAGAAAACAGAAGACTTTTAGTTCCCAAACATAATGTAGAATATCAAAAGCTTCTCACTTTGGAGGAGCTTATCAGACCTAGGCAGTCAGACAGCTAGCACAACTGCCAACCAATAGCTTCCAGAGTTTCTGGATTTAGGCAGAGCTTAGTATCAAGTCTTAAAAGAGCTCAAAACTCAGCCAAAATTGAAGCTTTATGCTGAGTCATGCAGTTTCTGTAATTTTACTCACCTTTTTCTTTCCTTCTTCTTCTTTCTTCTTCATATTATAAATTAGTTGGAAGAGGTCCTTAAGATCAGAAACCAGAGGCTCAGCCTGAAAAATAATTTAGGCCATGTACTATTTTTACCTGGACTTCTACTGCAGAAATCTGTGCAACAAACTAAACTTCCCTAAAGAGTACAAGACTTAGATTGAGATAACAGGAAAAGCAAGAGTTTAAAGACCTTTTTAGTCTTAATACAAGATTCTGCTTATGCTGAATCCAAGGGGAAGGCACACAGCAAGTGTAGAACTGTTGTCAACTCTACAAAAGTGGCTGTGCATGAATTTGTGCTGACCTGCTATGTTTTTTGCTAAAAAGCTGGTAGCAGTACTTCTTAAGTGCATGTCAAGTCCTAGAAGTGCAAAATTTATCCAAGCCTTCTGGCAATGTCCTGAGTGGCGGAACATTTTTCATTTGTCTGTTTGCTACCAACTCTAGCACTGAACATGGAGAAAGCTTCTCTATATAATTTTTATTTTAAACAGTATACAAATGACAAATGAGCAAGGCAGGCATAATAAAATTATCATCACCCCAAATGTGTAAAGCATAGACCAGCTTTAAATGGGATATGTGACATGATGACATTTAGTGTGAATAGAAAGGCTCAGCATGCCCTGCACATCCATTAACAGGAATGTTGTTGTTGAGCTGGTGAGTTTAGCTACACTGCTTTGGAACACATGTGCCAGCACCTTGTCAATGTCTAGAGTAGGACACGTGCCCATCTTCAGCCATCACCATTGGCACAAGCACAGAATCCTTTTAACAGGTCTTGCTGTTTAACACCATCCTCTCCCAAGGGGTTTAGAACGTGCAGCTGCAGGGAGAGCTACTTCAAGAATTATCAACTTCAACAAGGAGTAAAGCAGCAGCAGACTAGAGCTGCAGAAGTCCTTACTTCTGAGCTAGATAAGTTTATGACAAAAACATCCAGCAACAAATCAAGAGCTGCCCTAAGGCCTGGCTGAGCTTAGAGGCGAGCAAGCAGCACCCCATGGTGAAATGAAGTAATAGACTCCAGAGTATGTACAAAGGGCTTTTGTGCTTAATCTACAATTCCACTGAAATCAATACAATTATTGGACAGAATGCTGACAAACTAATAAAACAGACTTAGAAGAAGGCCTTATGGCTGTTACTGAAGCAGTAACGTGCTCTAACAAGGAGCTCCTCAGCCCCATCTGTAGTGGGTCCAAAGCTGCCAATAGGTTCTTGGGGAGGGCAGGCAGGCATGGGTAAAAAACTTCTAGCTTTGAAGCCTGGGCTTATCAAGTAATTATAGTGACGACTATAAAATCATTATAAATACAAGCTGGTAAATAAAAAATACTTAACCTTGTTTATGAAGCTGCTTAATTCCTAGTGTTATTTTTAAATGGCTTTTTCCGGTATTGCTTACATACAGATTCCCCTCAGAGAGACTAACCTTCCGCAGACGATTTCTGCATGTGAGGAACTTAGCACAGAAGGATCAGAATCCCTCCCAACAGGTTAGGCTTACGAGGTCCTGGGAGGACCAGACCTGTCTTTTACAGGCCCCAGAATCATTGTTACAATTGAATAAATGATTTCTCTGCTGCACGAGGCAAAACATCACATGAACTAGACTAATGTAGTTCTATATTCCTGTTAATTCAGAGTGAAGTTCTGGCTATTTTATTTAAGAATTAGTATTTTCACAGTGGGAAGCCTGTGCTAATGGCTCTATTCATCTCATTAATGACTTTCATGGTACATAGACAAGTTAAGCATTGTTAATCATAGCAACCAAGACTACTTGAGTGCTTTTTTTTCTGGACTACAAAGAATCTGTACAAGACAGAAGCCAGTGGTGACACAGTCAATTTCTATTTTTCTTTCAGTAAAATCTATCCATGCATGCTGGTATTCCCCAAGGCAATTTTGTAGGATTATGAACAAAACGCTAGATCCTTATCACATGTTAAAAGTTTACACAACAACATTATCCATATCACGTGAAAGAAAGTGTCTGATTCATACCTGTTGGGCTGTTTTTATGGCAAAAAATTGGTGCTGGCCCTCTCCTCCACAAATGTAGCCAAAGGCACGATTGTCTGTTACATCCCGAGCAATGAAGGAGATTTTGTTTACTGGATGCTCATGCTCTATGACCTGGAATTGGGAAAAAAGACCTATTGGTTTAAATTTCTGGAAATATAATAGTTGCTATTCTCTGTAGTTAGAATGATTGAGACTGTTAAAAGTCTTCAGTTGAAACCTCAGCTTTATCAGCCTTTGGCTAACCACAATAAGATATAGCTGTCTGACAGGAGTCTTCAGCATTACAAACTTTTCACAAGCAAATTTTTATATGTGGAAGTGGGCTATAGTTCCCAAATAGGAATTTAATTCATATTGGTCTAACTTCCAGGTACCTCAGTAGCTTTAAGAATCACATTAAGAAAATAAGTTTATCTTACCCCAGTTTTTTCATCTATTATCTTGATACCAGAGAGAGAGATGTTTACCCAGATCTTCTGTTTGTGTTGACCCTGGGAACGGGCTGCTGCTGCCATTCCCTAAAGAGAATGAATGCCAAAGAATTGATGAGACTTCTCTTGGATTTAGCTGTAACTTGTTTTTCATAACGTGTTACTGCTTAGGCTTAAAGCGATACCACAGATCTAGACTGTTTCCTCTGTAAATGTTTTAGAGCTTTAAAACAGATTTTAGTCCACAAAACTGCTGCTACTGCAGCCTCTCTACCTGCTTTTCCAGTCTGATTGAAGGAATGTGCATGTCCCATACTACAGAAGTAATGGTCTTCATTGCTGCAGAGGTTGTTTTTTTAATTTGTTTGTATCTCTCAGTGTCACCATTGATACAGGATACAATCTTGTGCTTTGAGGTCAGCATAAAATTGCACAACAATCCCCCCCTTCTCCTCAAAAACCAAGCTCATCATTTGTGATGAAATTCATACTGCCAGCATTCATACTGGAAGACTACATACCCAGAGGAATGTTCCCAGACTTTCAGCGAAATGTCCTTTGAGCCAGAGGTTACAGTTTAGGAAGAAACATCCATCTAGAATGTGCTATTAGTAACTACGTTACCATTAAGCTGTGTTTGAAGTTTTACCAAAGTGACTGTTTGATCTGTTTTTTGAAGGCTATTGTTCCTTATGTGACAGATCAAGCCCTTACCTTCAGCTTCATCATTGAATCCTGACTCATTTTGTCTCCTCTTGCCTCGGGAACATCATCTATGCCAATTAGTTTAGCCTTGTATTTTACACCATCACCTTTGAATCTAGCCAAGAGGGATTCATCTGTTTTTTCTGGCCCTGGAGACAGAGAAAATGTTTGATGGGTTTGCTTGTTTGTTGAGGTTATTATTACATTTGGATGAGTTGGGTTTTTTTGTTTGTTTGTTTGGGTGATAGAAATGGCTATGTGGAGATTTGTGACCTTCAAAAAAATGCATACCATATATGAATATGCAAAGTACATGTTAAAACTGTTTCTTGAGTACAGCTGACTAACAGTTGCTGTGCACTGCAAGATTCCTTTAAGATCACAGTACATGTGCAGAATGTTGCTTCAGTTCAGAGTGGAGCCCAGTCTTTAATGTCTGGGGGCTTCAGAGCAATTATTCACCCCATAAAAGACTAAAATGTGGATAAGCAACAGTGAAGTGCTAAGGAAAAGGTGCTAAGAAAAAACACCGTGCAGAAATGGTAATTCTCATGACCATACAGGGTGTTCAGTAAAGTCTTTAGCTGTTATCCCCATATTCTGAGGTAGGCAGATCTCTTCTTGCTGTGCAAAAGTAATCTCCCAGTTCCCATACTAGAACCTGATATCAGCACCATCATTTCTACAATGAGTCCTGGTACTCCTGTCCTTGTAAGCATTTGGGATGTTAACTAATTTGTTATTTCTGCTGTTCTTGCTAGTAGGAGCTGCTTGCGTTTCGTCTTTACACGCTCAACATAGCTGAAGCATGTACCTAGGTATGTATTTTTATATGAGGTAATTATATTTACATGATCTAATTTATCAAAAAATCTATTATCTGATATACAATAATTCTCATGGAATGAATTTTCTAGTTTCCCTCAACTAGAATTTGTATCTAGCACAAATCTCCTTTCTGGAGGGTGGGGAGGAGTCAGGCCAAAGTTCAGACTAGCAGCTACCATGATGGTTCAGGGTCTGGTCACCTCCCCAGGAGGCTCTCACTTATTTGTCAGGCTCAGCAAACAATGTACTTAACAGTGGAACAGACAGCTTTAAAACTTAAGGCTAGGAAAAAAGCTTTCAAAAACAAAAGCCTTCCTTCTGGTTAAGTTTATTATATTGGCATATTTACTCACTCTTCTGGTCAGCTAGAAAACTCAGCGTTATTTCAGCAGTAGTGGGAGGGTGATCTTAGTTTAGGCAAATGCAAAAGATTAAGGACTTGGAATAGAGAAGGATTCAAGTGGTAAGCATTTCTTACCTTTCTTTTTTTCTTTCTTTGAAGGCTGTGTCTTTGGTGGAGCCTGTTGTTCCGGCTGGCTGTTGGTAGCAGCAGTTTCAGCTTCAGTAGACATTATGGGATTGTGGCCAGTTATGTTCACTGTAGCCTTAAAAATCCAAATAACAGTTAGAAGAAAAACATAATATTTTACCTTGAAGAAGAAATATTCCTATTAGAGCTGTTATTCCATCTGAGTTCCACTGAGCACTGATGCCTGACAAAGCCTGAAAGTGTAAGTAGTGAAAATATGGCAAGTCTGACTCAAAGTCAGATCACACAGAGCATGAAGTTACAGCCAGGAGGTGATGAACCCTCTCCTCAGTAATACCTAAGCAGTAGGGCACACTGATCTACATCAACGGACCGTACTTGCACCAACATGTTTTAATCTGTCAATCTTTAGCTTTCTTTGCCTTTTAAGGCTATTTATACAACCTCAAGTATTTTGGTGTATTCTCATTCAGCACTGCCAGCTGTATCTCTAAAGCAGCATAGGAAAGAAAGCAAGAAACATTTGCTAGGATCTGTTCCAAACACCCATGAGGATGACACCAAAACACCCAAAAGATGCCAGTAGATATTATTAATGTTTCTATAACCAGCAAAACTCAGAAGTTTTGTCACCCAACAGGTAAAACCAAATAATTTCCTCAGGCTGCAGACAGACTGTTCCAGTTAAAATGCAACAGAACTTCAAGCTAAACTGCCCACACATTTGTCTTAACAGTAATCAAGTAACTTTCAGGTTTTCAAAAACCCTGTAAAGTGACAAAAAAGAAATCTATGGAATTTTAGGACTTACCTTTGTACCATGTGACCCTTTTGCCTCTGAGACACAAATTTTAAAAATAATTTACAGTCAAGATCTTTTGCTCCAACATGGTTGAAGCATTCACTCTTACCAAACAGAGGTACTCAGGGCAGCTTTATAGAGTTACGAAGATCTAAAGCAAGGCAGAAAGACCTGGATATCCACAAAACCTGGATATGCTACAAAAACCACTCTATCAATCTTCTGTCTCTGGCATATTGCAGTGGCTGCAGTTAGTGCCTCGATTTTAGGATAACAAATGAAGTCAAGAAATTGTTTAGGTGAATAAATAATTGCACTTCCCTCCAATTCCCCCTACATCCAGGCAAGGTGTTACAGATCAAGTCGCCCCTTTTATACAGCATTTGAGACACAATTTGTACATAGATACAAGTGCTGAAGCATTGCATAGCCCCTTGCATTAGAAGTTTGTTATTCTCAATAGCCAATTCCTTATTTGCCTTAGTAATAGCTGATGCTTTACCCATTACTTGAAATGTACTTTCAGGGTTTTGCTCTCACTCCTGTCTTCCCTTCCTCCTCCAATTTACTGCTAAGTCAATAACCAGACTGATTCAACTTGGTTGCCACTAACTGAGTAATGGATATAAATTCTTAACTGACTCTTAACCCAGGAAGAATACAAATTCCTAGACCTTAAAGAGAGAATTTCACCCTGAAAGCCTCAATTTCCACTTAACAGGAGGAAGACCTTTAGGGAACGAGCTAATCTAAGCAAAATTAGACCTAGCTTCTTACCAGATGGTTTGTGAATTGCATTTAGCATTGGTCAAGTAAATCAACAGAGATAAGGGTCCTCAAATGGGAAAGATGAGTCAGCTATACCTGTTCACCTCTGTAAGCAACCTATCTGGCCACAGTAAGGGAATATTTGATGCAAGGGAACAAAGGTGTTGCTGTGAAAGTTTCAAGTGGTTCTGAGTAGAAATAGATGTCAGAGGAAGAGTTTGTTTAGCAAGCCATGGTTATTTAAGAAATGTTATCACTGAAAGAGTGGCTTGTATGCCCATTCTGACAAAGGGTCAAGGGGAAAACTATTAAGCCTACAGGGATTTTGCAGAATACTTGCTGCAGTGCTAAAACAGATTATGCCTATTGAAATCCACATTTTAATCAGATAAAATGAAGTCAACTGAATTCTTCTTTCAGAGTAGCTAAGCTAGTTTGCCAAATAGTATAGTTTGGGTGGAGATAGCTTTCAGACATAAGCATGAGAAAATCCTCCCTAGATTTATCCTTTTTTACCTTTAGAAATAATGAAGGAAAGAGAGTTAAGGTTGGATCATTAGTTAAACACTTACTCCTATATGGAAGATTACTGTTGAGAGAATGGAAGGAAAAGGCCCAGAAGAGAGACGTTAAGAGTTGCTCTCAAGAAGTTGAGTTCAAGTTTAAGAATTTCTGCCTAGCTTCTTTCTGGAAAGAAGAAATAACCTTAAGGCACTGAATCCTGCCTGTCAGTAATCCTTCTTCCTCCAATCAGTAGAGCTACACCCAGCTGTGGTGTTACACAACTTATATCACACATTAAAGTAAAATTGAGACAATAAAAAAGAAATAACTTAGCAAAGAGCAAATATGTACAAGCAAGACCTCATGTAAAAAAAAAAAAAAAAAAACAACAAAAAAACCAAACAAAAAGCCCACAAACAAACAACAAAAACCAAAACAACAACAACAACAACAAAAACCAAAACAAAACAAAAATCTAAAAAGACAGCCACAGTGGAGGAAGATGAGCAGCCACACAAGTTTGGCTGAACCTTTGCAAATACCCTGTCTTGCTATGGAAAAGCTAATTTTTAGTGTTAGCAACACAATTTTAGGTTAGTGATGAACTTCTAGCTACTTTACAGGTCCTACTCTCATATCTGATATCTGGCAAAACTCGTGTTCCCTGGTGATATTTCACAGTACATTATGGTTATTTATCATACCTTTGGAGACCTTGGTGTCTTTGAAAAATCACCTCAGAAACAACAGAATTAGTGAAAATTAATAATGCAATTATTAATTATAATAAAGGCAACCTAAATATATGTTCATATTTTAAATAACTACTTGATGCCCAAGTTAAGCCACATGTCTAGAAATAAACTGTCTCCAGCTTCACCTATAAATTTCACTGGGGTGGGGGGAAACATAGCTTGAGCTAGCAGTAGTCTATTCTGCTCACTATAAAAGAGCCTCAACCACAAGTAAATATGGATTCTAGTCTTCACACTCAAGCTAAAGCTCAGCAAGGTCCTCATCACAGTTAAGTTTGTGTTATCTTAACAGAAAGTGCTGGTGTGCTTAACATGCAAGTAACTAAAATAAAGCTAAAATCTTCCATTTGTTTCTTGGGGGCTTCCTTTTACAGTACTCAGCCTCTCAGAATTTCCTTACTCCAGCTGCAGGTGGAAGGCAGTAAGACTAGAATTGTTCTCTTATACTTTAATTTTGGTGTCATCTCAAAAGAGTCATCCAGCAAGCATGGCAAGGTTAGAGATCCATGTGCTTTTATGCAAGGGTGAAAGGACAGTCGAACCTTCAGATATATTGGCATAATAAAGATTCAGATCATTCCCGCAGCAACTAAGTCCGCGCTTAGTTTAAAGCGGTTTGAATCTTGTCCTTGTAGATGAATCCATTGATTGGTGTTACCACACCTTAATTACTCACTAATATGTTGTATGGCCCATCTTCATTACCGTGCTAAATGCACTGTTTCAAAAATCCAGACTACAGATTTACAGATGCTGCTACCTTGGGACAGGTGCACAAAACTCTGCCTGTATCACCACATACATATCACACACTTTTTTCTCACCCTTTTCAATTTACTCCAGACAGGGCTTGTAAAGAGACCACTAGCAGTATCTTCCTCCTTTCCTTCAGGGACTATCCTGTGAAGAGCAGACACATACTGATGACTCCTCAGACGAACACCAGGTCAGGCCCACAACACACAGTCCTTGGTGTGTGACTTGCTACCTAGTGTCTCAAGCTAGACTACTCTCCATGCAAGACTTCATACTTCATTTCTACACAGTTACCTTAGGACAGTCAGTGTTACAGCTTCTGGCATACTGTGCTTGCGGTGTCTTCTCTGACATCCTCTCTGCAGGGAGGGCTGTCGGTAGTGACAAGTCATCCCATAAATACCTGTTTCTTAGCAAGACTTGGAAGAACATGCCAAACAATGTCATTGAGCAACATTTAGTTTCCCTTAGAGATGCTTTTACAGATATCTTTTATTTTAGAATGGGGTGGCAATATGATAGATGCCCTTAATAATTATGTTTTTTGTCCTGTGCACAAGTGAATTGAGAATCTTCATAATGGCTGTAGTTTGTCATAGAATTAAGGACTGAACAGAATCCTCACCAACAGACAGGTTTTCCCTCCCTCAGCAGGCAAAGATAAATGTCTTAAATTTGATGAGACATTATCTGAGAAGAGCTTAGGGACACCCAAAAAAGTCAGAGGCAGATAAGCTAAACATCTGTTCAGCAGCCTAATACTTTGTCCTCTTCACAGCCTGCCCTCCTTCTTTGTCCCTACAAGTACATGATTCAGCTCAAAGAGCTATTGCATGTAAATATTAACCTTGATTTAGAATCTGCAAGGCCAGGAGAGGACAAGAGAAGCTTTTACTGCCAAGTGAAATATAGCCTGTTAGGATGGAATAGTAACAGGAAGCACAGCAATAGTTCAACTGCTGAGCATGCTTCTGGGGCAGGTTGTTTTCTCCCCCACTGTTCTTGAAGGGTTAGTCAGGTTCTTCTGGTTAGAAGGCTATGTTATTGAATTCAAGACTTTAGTTTTCAAGCTACGAAAATAGACTAAAGGCTAACAAGGCCAAGCAAGAGTCAAAGTTGTAAAGCCAGATAGTCTGTTATCAGTAAATTATCTTGACTGGCAGCCTTCTGCTCCCATCAGGAGTATAATAGTGCATTTGTGTGAGCCCCTGTAGGGCTGACTGACATCTACATCTAACAACTCCCCATCTGATTACCAGATTTTCTGCTTAGTTCCTGCTTCAAAGGTAGTAGCCTTGAGAAGCTCTGGGCATGCATTAATAAACTAATAACATAAAAGTGCTAATCAGACTTTTGCTTTTTAAACAGGATCACTCATGCTGAGGAGTCAAATAAAATGTGATGTTTTCTTTCACTGCTAGAACACCCATTGCTCTGGTATCTGACAGTGTCTAAAGAGTTCAAGTTGAATAAACCTTCTGTAACATGACACAAGAGATTACAGTGATTTAGATGGAACATTCCAGATGCTTGTTCTGATGCAAGCATTAACGATAGTCTGTTATCTCTGTTAAAACAATCAAACTCTACTGTTATGAACCAGCATATTCAGCAACTAATATCCATGAAAATTCTTACCTACGAGTAGGTTGTACCTGATGTATTCACACTTATACATGACAAGTACCTGCTTGAAGGCAGGTGGTAGAAAAACGTTCACAGACAGCCTGGGAACTATTCACCTCCAGTTCTAGCCATGTCTGGAATGCAAGAGCAGTATTACTTGTCAGAAAGATGACTGAACACATACTTTTATGCTGCAGAGTATGACCAAAGGTCCGTGGTTGATCTTGTAAGAGAGACAGCTGAAAAGGATATTTAACTACATGCCTAGCAAGTGCAGCTAACTGTCATTCCCACAGTTGAGTAAGGCCTAGATTAGCAATGCACCCACCACTCAGTTCAAAAATCCTGTTGCACTGTCCTGCTTAGGCTGTAGATTGGTAGAAATGTGCTTTGTGTTCAAGAGGTCATGTGATTTATATTGTGACTTTAGTTAAACCAGGCACTTACCTGTTGGACCAAGTATTTCTAAAATAACAGGATTTTACTTCAGGGAACTTATGTGCAACTTGCTTTTCAAGCCCTGTTTGATGTTTTTGTCTTCGTACCCAAGAGGTACATTGATACTTTGATACTTGAGGCTTGATCTCTAGTTGAGATACTAGAGGCAGACTTATGCTAAGGACTTCCTCTGTCAACATGAATTCCGGTTTGGAATAAACTGCAACAGTACTTAAATATTGCAGGATGTGGAACACAGTCCAGCTATCTCCATCATATACAACCAATAATGAGAAACAGGGAAGGGTGAACTTTCATCTACTTAGTAGGATAGAAGTACAGCATTAGATACATCAGGGAATACCTCCCTCCCATGTGGTTCTTCCTTCCCTAGTACCAACTACCAAGGAGATACAGATCTTAGTGCACTAATCAGCCGTGTCAGCTACAGATGTTGGCATGTACCATTGCTGGTGCAGGACCATGCCTGTGAAACCACACGGACACCTCACTGTTCAGTCAACTTGCCAGCTGCTGTTTCATCAGTTGAACAGAACAGTCTGTTCTCATCACATCAGTCTTCTCTGAACCTTTTTGTTTTTAGCAAGAACACAGAAATTCAAACCTAGTTCCCGAAAATATTTCGTACACACTTGAATCATGGCCAAGAGAGTATCACTAAGTTAGCAGCTGGGACTGAACGGGTCACACAGTTCAAGTGGTATAATTTTGGTACTTTTTTATCATTCTACTATGCTTTTAAGCACATGACTTCTGATAAGATTATTAGTTACTTGCCAACCCAACTACAGCAGTTTCTTCCACTTTTCATGGAAATAAATATATCTTTTGCAGGAAGATTAAACCAGTGGGCTCAAGAGAAGTAATAACCAGTTTAAACAAGCTGTACCTGATGAACATGTGGAATAATATCAATTAATGAGTAAAAAGCATTTAATAAGCCAGTGCTGTCTGGTTCCCTGGAGACTTGATCACAAGATGAAGGAAGCTAGCACTGTCATAGTGTTTGTTAGAGCTATTTTTTTTCAGCCAGGAGCTTCAGTATTCAAAGGTAGTGCCCAGATATATAGCTAGTCCACTTCACCTTATGAGTTGTTCCAGGAATAAGACAGCATGTCGTAACAAGGCTCGATATCAGCCTTTCCAATCTCTATTCATTAGCTATGGTAACCTATTAATTAATTCCTTGAATTAAAAAATCCCTTCACTTTTAGTACTAGCAACATTGACATCTGAACTCCAAACTCTTCCCTTAGAAAGAAATTGAAAGGTCATTCCGAGATACCTTTCCTGATAGAGAGCTATTACTTTGGAAACAGAGAATTATTAGATTATATTCTAATTATAGTATAAATTATCTGCAAGAATTTTCTTCCTGTCAACCTTCAAGAAAGATGATGGCATGTTTTGCAACCTGCTAAGGGAGCACTCCTCTATCTCTATACAACTCTCCAGTTTCCAGTTCTGAAGCTTCGCAGATTAGTGGCACCTTAGCCAGAGCTCAGCTGCCTGCTGTAGTTATTGCTAAGGAAAGCATCACCTGCCCATGGGATGAGTAATCTCAAACAATGTGGACGCAGTGCCTACAGCTCAACCTTTTTTCAATATTCCTTGTTGAGACTCCCTGGATATACCAAGCAACATGGAAGCAAAGCAGTTGTTCTTCAAGGCATCTAGTGTTTACTCAGATGCAACTGAGTTTGAACTGAACAACAAATCAAACACTTCATTTCCAATTGTACTCCTAAAGCCCTCCTGCCTAGAAGGCCTGGTTCTGATCTCCTTGCTTGTTAGTATAGTGAGGGACTCTTGCCAATAACTATGCTTTTCACCCCTCCTTCTCAGAGCAGGAACTTGACACATATTGAATCTGTTATCATAGGTTATGTCAGCTGCGTACTGTTAACTGTCTGCTGCTGGCACAGTTATCCTTCTTTGCAGTTTAGATATATGCAAGCTGTACTGAGAGAGATTGCATATGTTCTTCACAGTTTACTCTTATTTGTGCTCTCTACCAGTTCACAAATTTATCTGTATGAGAAATAGGATTTTCCTGTATTATTCCTGCATTCACACAGCCTAAAGCGATGTAATCCTGGCCATGTTATTGAGCACGGCAGTTTGCTTACCCATCCTGGTTATCCCAAGAGCAGCCAAAAGCCTATCATTAAACATCCATTTCAGCAGTAATCGAAGAGCACTCCACCTACCCCCAGATACTGTGCCTCTCAATACACAAATTGTTGTAGCAGTTACTGCCAGAGGACTCACTCCATCTTGCCTCTTGTAAGAGATGCAAATTATGTTCATTATGTATTCTGAGAAGACTGATGAAAATTTTGCTTGCAGATCCTACTTGTTGTAGGCTCTTCTACAGCAGTTCCAGTCTTGCTAGGTATTATGAAGCATACCATTTAGTACAAGGGTTACAAAATTAGTAATTACCAAGGCCCCCAGCTCTCCCTTGTATACGCAGCAAGAAAAGCAATGAACAACTACACAAGACTCAAATCTAAAAAGGTGTTACAGAAAGATCTATACCAGAAGTTAGAAAGGATTAACCAGGAATTTTAGAGTTCCACTACAGCTCTTACAGTAGATGTCCTACTGAACAGCTAATAGAGTTCCATAGGTGACTACAGTAAGTTTCTACAGCAAGTTTCCCTACCAGTAATTATAACTGCAGATATTAGAGGAAGTTTACACTACTATTTGTAAACCCAGACGATAAAGCAATCTTGACCAGGGTCTCTCTAATGTCCCATCTCTATGATAGTCTTGACACCATATTATAGGGCTGCCCCGGATTCCTCAAATGCATAAAAGGAGAAGCGGCAAATCTAGAGTTTACCTTACATTAACCAGGGATTGTTTGCAGATAGATCAGTGTTTCAAGCTACTAGAAAACTAGTCCTTACTCATACAGTGACCTTTGTCCCTTGCCTCAAAGCAGAAATGACTGTATTCTGATGGCACAGAAGAGATCTGTAAGGTAGAAAAACAGGTTGTAACATTAAAACTACATCCTTAGTGCCCCTAACTCCTTTTGCCCCCTCCTAAGAGGAAAGTTTCATGCAAAGGCATTTTAGTCATGGGGCTAAAGTTATTAGGTGTATGACACATCAGCATTAGGATTTGAACAGACTTTGCTAGAGGCAAAACTTCCTAGCTGACATTGTCATGAAGCCTCCTGACTGTCAAGGTGAAGGTCTATTATCATGTCTCTTAGACCTACTTTTTCTGCTGAAGAGATAATCCTCCTCCTATTGCTTAAGGATGCAACATGAACTGACAGAACAGCAGGAAAATCAGTTCCAAGGCCAATAATCTGCCCTTAACTGGCCCAGTAATGTCTGAGCTTTTAGATTTAAGGGGACATGCACCAGCTATAAAGCTATATGAAAAACTTTTAAAACTAACTTAAAAATCCCACAGATTATTGGGGGTAAAGATCTACATGGCATTTCAGCTGAGACCCTTCATCTTCAAGCATTCCAGAGCACATGCACAGCATAGTCTTTCAGATGAGGGGAGACTAGAAGGGTCTATGTCTCCATCAGCCAGGGCTGATAAGACCTGGATGGGAGAATATGCTTTTTTCAGCATTCAGCTGCCCAGCTTGTATAAACAACAAGGTAATCCTGTTGAAAGGGTACTTCTTGTTTATTGACTTGGCCTGACACTGTGCTTCATCCAGTTTCTTTATAACCCTGAGACCCCTGAACTCAGGCACAGTCTCAGAATCGGGTTTCTAATGCCACTTTTGCTTTTCAGTTATAATCCTTAGACACCTTATTATATTTGATCTCTTTAATGCAACCCCAAGTTGTACTACTGAGGAGTCCATGATGAGTTAGTGAGTAGTGGCTTGTGCCTGCTTGTGTTTTCACAGCAGAAGCTCATTAAGACCTCTTGGCAATCAGTGGTATCATCTTGATTCTACCAACAGTCCATTAGTCTACATGCAAGGCCTAAAGTTTTTCTCCAAAATCCTTGCAGATTACAAGTTACCGTCACATTGCTTCATAATTCATTTTGACAGAATCTGGCCAGTAAGAAGGATTTGTATCCATACTGTTTCCAGATCAAGCTGCCTTTCTCTAGATGTGGAATTTATTGCTTTGTACTGGCAAATTCATACTTCTGTTGTGGTCTCATATTGCTATCCTTGCTGAATAAATTCCACAAGCATTCCCAGTGTTAAGCCATCTGATCACAAAATTTCCTAAACATGTTAAGGTGTAACGAAGAGAGTATGAATAGAAGAGAAAAATCAGCAGGTTTGGCAACAATACCAAACAACTACAGTATATTGGTGCACTTTTACATCATATCTGAAGCTATGGCTTTTCTACTTTGATTTTTGAGTGTCCACACTGGATTCACCCTTCCTTGATATTAAGTGCATTTATTTGCTTTCCACAGAGAAAAAACCAAACAAACAAACAAACTACCCTTTCCATAATTACAATTACCTAGAGTAATTAGTGCTTAGAGTGTCTCTTTTAATATCTGCTTGAGAAATAGATGTCTTGAGCAAGAGGTATATCCACAGCAGCTACTGGTCTGCAGTGTGCAGGTAATTTAACAAGTAATTCTCTTCTCATTGGAAGAAGGGATTGTGTAGAGATGCTTAGCAGCATTTCAGACAGCATATGATAGATTAAACAGTCACCTTGACCTTCACAAAAATAAACTGATGCCAGCTATATAAAGCCTGAAGGCCTCAGCATTCCCTCCATTTTACACTGAATTTTCCTACGCACCAAATCATGATTGCTAGTTAAGCCTCTGTTCCGATGGCTCACCTGACATTCATTTAGCGCTCTCATCCTCCTTACCTTTGCTGACATTTGGTTGTCCTCCTTCCAATGCAAACCTACTATCAATAAAAATTTCTGCTTCAGACTTGACCACATCCTTACACCATCCAGGGAATTTTGAAAAGCTGATTATACCTCAAGAAGCATTGTGCTGGGTGCAACTGCAGTGATCCTTTGAATCGATGTCATGGGTGACTCCCTCAGATAATGCTCAGCTAGAAAGACTTTCTTTGGATTACAGTTCATGTCTCCAGCCTCACCTACCTCCAGGAAGGTCCTAGTGGAAGCTGACACAAAGATCTGCTAGCATTAGAATTTCCTGGCAGGTCACTATCAGACACGATGACATCCTTTCAATTTAACATTGCCTGTCAAGTCCTCACAACAAACAAGAACACACACCTTCATAATTAATTTTCTCTAATTGAATCTGCATCTTTAATTTTGTCTGTTTACAGAGATGTTGCTATCCCAGAGCACACCTATGGCCGTTCTTTAGCATACAGAGTACAAATCTAAGCCTTCATGCTCTTGGATTTAGTTAATTTTGGGCAGCCTTGCTTATGGAAGTTGCAGAAGACTTCTGAAGAAAGAAGTGTACCCTTTGAAGGCAAACTAGCTTAATTAGGAGAAGACTTAAAAATTCCTGACTCTCAAAATAATAAAATCACCAGCCTTACCAGTGAATTTGTAGTACACATTTGAGTAACCAGTCTCAATATTTTTGAGGAGTAAAAGCTCTTTACGGAGAAGTCCAGCTGAGGAAATCTGTCTATGTTAGCAACACCTGCGTTCATTGTATGGCTCACTGCATTGGCACCCTCCCAGCATTAAGCATCACCATATAATGGACATCCTCACCTGAGAGGTCACGTCAAGGCAGAAAACTAATTCCAGATAACAGTCAACATCTACGGCTATCCTAGTTTACCCCAGACTAAAGTAGCATGCAGATATTCATTGTCAGACAGAGGAGTGCTCCATCAAAACCAGCAAGGAACACTCCACCCAAAACCAGAACAAAACCTCTACTTCTGCTTTGCAGCATCCTAACCTGTGTTCTCATTATCTTTGCCATTAGAGAAATATTTTCATATTAATTATTTATTATAACTAATTAGTTACAGGAAATAGGAAATTTAGTGCTTATATAGTCAATCTATTTGACGATGTTAACCCCATCCTCTCCACATACAAAACCGAAAACGCGCGTTTATACCGCTTTGCTCTCACGCTTCCCCCGGCCGCCCGCCTCGCCGGAGCAGGATGCGGGCGGCTCCTTACCCCAGCTCAGCCGGGACACGTTCCCCGCAGCTCGGCTCGGACCCCCGCGGGACGGGGCCACCCCGGCGCCGCCGCCTCCCTGCGCAGCGCGGCCCGCTCGGCGCCTCTGCGCCGCGGCTGCGGGAGCGGCGCGGAGCCCCGGCCGCACGCAGCCCGGCACAGCGCGGAGCCCGGCACAGCGCGGAGCCCGGCACAGCGCGGAGCCCCGGCACAGCGCGGAGCCCCGGCACAGCGCGGAGCCCCGGCACAGCGCGGAGCCCCGGCACAGCGCGGAGCCCCGGCACAGCGCGGAGCCCCGGCACAGCGCGCACCGCTCAGCGGCACCCCGCCGCGGGCACCGACTGTCGCGTCGGCGCAGAAAAGGCTCTTTCCCCCGGTGACAGCTCCTTCAGCCCCGCATCACCCCCTGCCCGGCTGTGCGAGAGCGAGCCCAGCTCGCAAAGCGCCTTACAGGCTAGATCCGTGCCGCTCCGTGCATGATCCGATGAGCGCAGCCGGTAGCCTGGCTGGGACCGGGGCCCCGGTTAAATATTCGGTCGCACTCTCGCCTTCGGATTAGTTAGCCACTCACAGCGAGCGATATGGTTTTAATCAGATGCTGGCAGCTGAGGACTACCCAGGAATGCGCGGTGATGTTTTTGCTGCTCGGTCTTGGCTACTCCCCCTCAACGTGTCGGTGCTCACAAGTTTAACCCCTTGCGAGCCGCCTGCTGCTGCGGGGGCGCGGGGGAGCTGAGGCCGGACAGCCCCGCACGGCGGGGACGGAGCCGTGCCAGGGAAACGCGGGGAGGGAAGTGGGGGGACACAGGTGGGCACGGAATCCTGTGGCACCCACAGATTGTACTATCCTCTATCTCCCCAAATTTGTGACCAGCCGAATCGAAGTATTGGGCCAGTGCAATTCAGTTTCTGGGTCACATCAAGACCTGACCTTTGTACCTCCCAGTCGTCTTTATTCAAACAACTATCGTGTTGTTTTGTTGGGGTTTTTTTTGTGTTTGGGGTGTGTGTGTGTGTGTGTTTTTGTTCGTTTGTTTGGGTTTTTTGTTTGTTTGTTTTATTCAGAGTAGTACAGCTGTTTTCCAGCTTGTATGAAAGAAACCTTGTTTAAAAAAAAAAAAAAAAAATTCATATTTTTGTCCTTGTAGCAGATTTTGTTTTTCTTTTCAAGGCTGTAAACCTAGCTTAACTTTTCTAACTTTTTTTTCCTGTTCAAAACTGTGCGTTTTGCTCTGCACCAGTACCCAATTAGAAAAGTTATAAAGAAAAAAAAAACAACAACAACAAAAAAAAAAAAAAAAAAAAAAAAAACCACAAAAAAAAAAACAAAAAACCGCTATTTTTTTGTTCCCTGCTGGTTAAATACATTTGACAGATATTTTGACATGTTTTAAAGGTGGAAATATTTAAAACAAACTTATTTTACCATCGGGAAGTTCAAGGTTTAAAACTGGTGGATGCATTTGGCAAACCCCTCATCCGAAGCTACAAAATGCTAGATACTGCGTGGTATAATTTTTCTTTTCATGAATAGCTAGAGCGTACTATTCCTCCCTGTGACTGAGGTGACAAAGAGCTGATAGTTGTGCTTCACTTGTCTGTAACAGTCTTTCATTTGAGAAGTGCTAATTTTAACCAAAAAGGACACGGGAATCGTCTTTTTATAGTCTAGCCTAGTGTACACGGAAGGAAGTGCAAGCCGCAGAAGTAAGGAGGCTTTTGCTGCAATTAACAGATTGCTGGCTATACACACGTCGGTATTTGCAGGATTAGATCTGAATTCCTTGGGACGCAGTTATATTCATGTTTAACAATGCTGATTTTGTACAGCTGGCACTGCATTGTACATTGTTTTCAACAAGTTGTGCTAAACACCCCTGGCAGGACTGGAGCTTCTTGATCCTGTGGCAATATGTATTTTAAAGAATAATACTTAGCTCAGCGTCCTTTATGAGGGTCACACAGGCTGCCTGACATGAAGGTTGACATTGTGCCTACTTTAAACATGGCGCAGTAACAAAGCAACTTCTATGAAACAGGCCAGCCTGGAGCTGGCATAAGCAGGATTATCATCTGTGTTTTGCCCAAACAAACTCCAGGCACATTTCACTAAAATACCTTGACTAGTCACAATAATGATTACAGATATGATTTATACTATTTGTTGTTGAATTTGGAAGAAAGGAAAATGCTTTTCATTTGCTAAAAGTGAGCAGTTAAAGAGCCCTTTTTAGGTGCAATGAAATTACATCTAGTACAGAAATGGCAAGAGGTCCTTCAATATGCACAAGCACTTGGAACATGACTAACAGCCTCACTGGATTTTTTTTTTTTTTTAAACTGAAAAGTGGTTAATAAGTAACTTGAAAAATTGCAGTTTTCTTAAAAAATAATTTAAAAAAATGTCTCAAGACTTGAAGGAATGCAGAGGTGGTTTTTTTTGTTGGGGTTTTTTTTGTGGTTTTTTTTTTGTTTTGTTTTGTTTTTGTTTTTGTTTTTGTTTGGTTGGGGGTTTTTTGGTTTGTTTTTTTTTTTTTTTTGGGGGGGGGTAAATCATCTAAGAACATCTCCCCTGATATCCCACACTGTTGTTCTATATACTAAAATTCAGAACTTTTACATTAAACGTATGTAATAGGATTGCCTTACCTTCTGAATGCAGGAAGAATCCAGGCTGAAAGCCCCACAGGAATTCAGTTATTTCTTCTATACTGCACTGCATGAGGACATGTTTGGCACTTTATGAAAAGTAAGATTATTTCTCTACAGCAAAACTGGAATCAAATGCACAAAGGTTGTTATGACTTTAGGAGTGACCATTTAAAGGCTATAGTGGAGAGGGAGTGCTGTTTCCCAAGATGATGACTTTTTCTTATATTTTTTTGTGTCAAATTTTACTACTGCTGGCATAGGCTCAGCCCCCACATACGGATTTTTTTGTGTAAGTTAACTGCTTTTGGTGCAGAACAGTATCAGCCCCAGCGCGTTCCAAACACAAGCCATTTTTCAGCAGGTCTAAAATTATCTTGAAGTTGCAGCTGGAACCCTTCACCTCAGTGAGTTTTTCTATAGCTTTCCGGATGTTAACTCTACCCAAACCACAGCCTGTCATTAGGATCACCAGGATTCCAGTCTGGGTGGAAACTGTGGTAGCAGCATGAAAAAACCCATCGAAGTGCAGAGACTTTCGGAACACATCAGCTTTCATGAATGCCTCAAAAATTATATCGAAAACAGTTTGTGAAAAATATGTGTGCAGCAAAGCAGTCTGGTAGCTAATCTTGCGATGGCTTGCTCAGGAATGCATGGTTTATTATTAAAGTAATCTTTTAAGATTTTATTGGAATGTGCTTCCACAGAGATGTTTTTGCCTTTGTGTGCTTTTCTACGTGTGTGTCGTCTTGTCCATAATTAAACTTTTCACTGACAGACCTGGGACTTTTTTTTTCTTAAACCTTCTACTTTGAATGCTGGAATTTCATTTGAACTTTAAATACTTCCTTGGAATTTGCCATAAGGTAAACTGTCTTCTCCCATACACTTTCCTGCACCGCTACAGATGTTGCAAACATACAATAAATGACTGAACGTAAGAGAACTTGCAAACTTTTGTCTTAGCATTAAAAAAAGCTGTCAGGAGTGAAGTAGTTGTTCAGATGCTCATGTTATCCCTGGGGTTTTCTCACTTTGGAATATGTGGGGAAAAAGTTAATGGAAAACTGCCCTAGAAAGTACATTTTCAGTGAAGCTTCACTGCTGACAACTGGAAAAGGCGAAGTATAACAAAGGAAACATGAAGGAAGAATTTGTACTTCAGCCTTTGGACTTCTCAGCCAAGTTTCTCATGTGATTTGGACTTGCTGGCCACTTCTTTTTATAAATTCAGTTAAAGATGAAGTCCACAAAATATCTGAAGCATAAAGCATCCTTGCTGTTTTA